>NC_134265.1:368473955-368773955 GCF_031893055.1 Leptodactylus fuscus | reverse complement strand
TTTTTCTTTACTTCTTATCAGATCTTTAACGTCTTTTAATTCATCATTCATTATCCCGGCTGTATTGCCAAACACTGCTACAATTTTCTCACGTTTGGTGGCTATAGTACTGTCCATTTTAAATAGTAATATAATTTGATACAAAAATTACTATAAAAATTCACTTCTTTGGGGGCTTAAACTTTATAGAGTCAAAAAAATACAAAAAATACAAAAATAGAAAAAGATATAAAGTAGCTCACCCTTGTAGTCGTTCAAATGATGATTGTTGGTGCACGACCCTATTCTCCTTGACTCATTGGAGTAAATAAATGGAAGTATAATCTTGTCAAACCGAAGGTTCGATATAAGGGTCCGCGACTCACAGCTTGTAAAAACTTTTCTTTTTATTTCATCCTTTTAAAATTTCTGTTTGCCACCATAGGCTGAAGTATACATTTAAACACAAAAAAACATAGTGTAGACAAGGTAGACACTGGACATGGTGAGTTAAAAACCGCTAGAAAACTGACGCGTTTCGGGACTATTGAGGCGTCCCTTACTCATAGCGAAACTAGCCTGAACATTGTAAGCAGTGTGAACTTAATATACACTCTGAGATGACTAAAACTGGGAGGATCCAAAACCTTTCTACATCATCAGCTGATCATTTAACCCTTCCTGGCAAGTTTGTGGATCTCACTTAGTTTTGTTTTAAATAGAGACAAGGATAGAAGTAAAAAAAAAAAAAAACAAAAAAAAAAAACACTTGTTTATTCGAGATTATTCTGTTGCACGAGCATAAAAGAATAAATATCTCAACTCTAACTAAAGTTGATATCAAAAAGTTAGCTACTTTCAATACTAAACTGAAACAGATTACCGCAGTACCTCCCTCCATGTGAATTTAGTCCTACAAAGGTACAACAAGCCTGACCACTCCCAAGGTAATTAACTTGCAGAGTTGAGGGCTGAAATCTAGTCTAACAGGTAAACTGACATGTAACACTGTTTTCACTAACTTTAACCAAGCATCTAAGATAGACATCAGATTCGCTGATACAGATACCTTAATTCTCAAAACTTTTCAACACATCCCTTAACATATCTAAAAAAATTTTTTATACGTTTTTTATAAATGATATAAAATAAAACACGTTAATTTAATAAGGTTAGAGATGAAAAGTTTGTTAGTCAAAAAATAAAAGCCAGGTCTGACTTAGCATTCATACCCTCCGGTTGCCGACAGCCAAACCGGAGGATCCATAATGCTTCTTTTTTAAGTAAGATCTTTTTTTTATTGCCTCCTCTGATGTTATCATTGACTGTTTCAATTCCCCAGAAAGAGAAATTATCTATCTCTCCACCATGTTTACTCGAGAAATGTTTTGATGCACCAGAAATACCATCCGTACCCTGCTTCTTACTGTCTCTGATATGTTCGGCTATTCTTACCTTCAATGGCCTGGTGGTACTGCCTACATAGTCCATTCTACAAGCTGAACATTTGATGCAGTATACAGTATATCTGGTGGTGCAGTTAATGCTGGAATTAAACTTTACTTTGAAATTTGTTTTAAAACTGCTTAATTCTACCGTATTGTCAGTAAAGGGACAGCTCTTACATTTAGGTCTGCCACACCTAAACGATCCCTTTCTATCTGGTATTAAACTAATGTTGGGGGATTTTAAGAAACTAGGGGACAAATCATTCCCCAAAGATACACCTCTCCTAGGGACAAAGTGAAACCCATTTTTAAGGATTTTTTTAACTGTATCATCAAGCTCCAGGATAGGTAAATTGTTTTTGATTATTTTCTTTATTAAATTGAACTGTGGACTGTAATTTGTTGAGAACACTGTGGCGTGTTCTAGATTGGTATTCATTTCAGTTTTTTCCTCCAATAATTTTTCTCTATCCCTCGATTGTACTTTCTCAAATGCCTGATTCAATATTTTCTTAGAGTAACCTCTGCTTTGGAGTCTGTTGATTACCTCCTGACTTTCTTGTACAAAATCCTCCTCATGATTGCAAGCACGTTTTGCTCAGATTAATTCCCCCACGGGGATCCCTCTGATAGTAGCCGCCGGATGGCAGCTATCTGCCTTCAAAATAGCGTTACCAGCCGTAGGTTTGCGATATAATTTAGTGATAACCCTATTTGAGTCCACACACCCCCGCAATGTAATATCCAAAAAATTTATTGTAGAAAAACTATGTTGAAATGTAAAACCTAAACCATATTCATTTTTGTTCAAAAAAGAAATAAAATCCGGTATGGGCGCCACATCTCCGACCCACACTATGAGTAGGTCATCGATGTAGCGCCCATACCAGAAAACAGAATCAACAAACGGATTGGCAGGAGAGAAAATGAATTTCTCTTCCCAAAACGATAAAAATAAATTTGCAAGTGAAGGTGAGAAGGGGGCTCCCATAGGAGCCCCCTTAATCTGCAAATAAAAAGTGTCCAAAAAAACAAAATAATTGTGTGTTAATAAAAATGAAGTGATGGATAGAATATACTCACACATTGCTGGGGTGTATAGGCTATATTTATAAAGCTGGCAGGCTAAAGCATCGAGGGCATCCCCGTGGGGGATACTAGGATAAAGGGAGCTGACATCACAAGAAAGCCAGGACATATTTTCTTCCCAAATAAAGTTGTCAAATATTTTTAATATTTCTCGGCTGTCTTTAATATGACCCATGGTGCGGTAAACAAGAGGCTGAAGTATTTTGTCCAACCATGCCCCGGGCCTCTCATTAAGGGAATTACGTCCGGATATTATAGGACGTAACGGGACAGGTTTGATGTTTTTGTGGACTTTTGGGAGACCGTATATAGTTGGTATGGTAGGAGTAGGGTTAATAAGGTATTCACTATCCATTTTATCAAAGATCCCTAATGCCTCACCTTCTTTGATAAGGGTTTCTAAAGTTTTTTTATATGCTGTTGTTGGATCTTCCTTAAGTTTTAAATAGGTGTTATCATCATCAAGGATAGTATGACAGCCCTCCACATAATCTTTATAATCCATAACTATTGTCATCCCCCCCTTGTCAGCCCTCTTTATAATTAGGTTATGGGATTCTTTTAGTTTTTTAATGGCCTCTCTTTCTTTTCTAGTTAAGTTATTATTCCTTTTAGCTCTGCTTTTTTTGAGTTTATTTTCCAGCTCAACCAATTCCTCCTCCACCTTCTGTTGAAAGAGGTGGAAGCAAGGATTTCTGGTTTTTGTAGGGTAAAAATCTGGGTTTTTTCTATCAACACCCACATTGTCAATGGTTTTGATTGTCATATCATTTTCATAGTCTAAATCCACCAAACACTGTGCTGCTACATGATCTTTCAAAGTTGCATTTAATGGTAAGGAGTTTCTATGACAGATAATGTTATCAAAAGTGCTAGAAATCGATGTCTGTCTATCCGTGTCTTCAAAAAAATGTTTTTTTATTGTCAAAGTTCTGATAAACTTATTGATGTCCATTACTGTCTGAAACATATTGAATTGCCTAGTGGGAACAAAGTTCAGACCACGATCCAACAGTGTCAATTCAGCCTGTGAAAGATTGATTGAGGAGAGGTTCAACACACTGCACGTAGTGCTGGATTCCAGCTCTTCTGATTTAACTAATTCCGTGCCCTCATGGTGTAGCGGGGTCTTTTGTTTGTTTTTTCTTTTCCCTCGTCTGGTGACGATTCGTCCCCGTTTTTTGACCCAACTGACTGGCCGTGTTGTCTTCGTCTGCTTTTGTAGGACTCCATACTGTTGTTAAAACTTTCAAAGGTATCCCCTGAATCCCTTTCCATTGTTGAAAAGGAAATATCTGTTTGTTCCACTGAGCTGAATGAAACATTTCTCTTGTTTCTAGGTCGTGCACCCTTTTGGTTGTTTTGTTTCAAAATAGGTCTTGGGAATGGTGAAGATGTTTTAGGGGCTTTTTTATAAATATACCCCGAGGTATAATCTTGAACATCACGTTCAAACTTCTTTTTCTTGATCTCCATGATCTTGTTTTCAATGGTATCAAGTTTTTTGTTTAAATTATCTTCCCATTCCTTCAATTTATCTGTCATTTTGATCTTATCCAATTTTTCTTGCAATAGGCTTATTTCCTCCTTCACTTTGATGAATTTAGACTCTTCATGTTGTACGATGAGCTTCATCAATTTTAACGAACAATCACTTAAAATATTGTTCCACGATTTTAAGAATACTTCATCGTACATGAAAGTGGGCAGTTTATGTAATCTTAGTCCCCTTGGGATCATCTCCCTTTCTATATATTGGGTTAAGGTAATTTTATCCCAGAAAAGTTTGAGCTCTTGTATAAGTAATTTTTCTTTACTTCTTATCAGATCTTTAACGTCTTTTAATTCATCATTCATTATCCCGGCTGTATTGCCAAACACTGCTACAATTTTCTCACGTTTGGTGGCTATAGTACTGTCCATTTTAAATAGTAATATAATTTGATACAAAAATTACTATAAAAATTCACTTCTTTGGGGGCTTAAACTTTATAGAGTCAAAAAAATACAAAAAATACAAAAATAGAAAAAGATATAAAGTAGCTCACCCTTGTAGTCGTTCAAATGATGATTGTTGGTGCACGACCCTATTCTCCTTGACTCATTGGAGTAAATAAATGGAAGTATAATCTTGTCAAACCGAAGGTTCGATATAAGGGTCCGCGACTCACAGCTTGTAAAAACTTTTCTTTTTATTTCATCCTTTTAAAATTTCTGTTTGCCACCATAGGCTGAAGTATACATTTAAACACAAAAAAACATAGTGTAGACAAGGTAGACACTGGACATGGTGAGTTAAAAACCGCTAGAAAACTGACGCGTTTCGGGACTATTGAGGCGTCCCTTACTCATAGTGAAACTAGCCTGAACATTGTAAGCAGTGTGAACTTAATATACACTCTGAGATGACTAAAACTGGGAGGATCCAAAACCTTTCTACATCATCAGCTGATCATTTAACCCTTCCTGGCAAGTTTGTGGATCTCACTTAGTTTTGTTTTAAATAGAGACAAGGATAGAAGTAGTTATATTCTTGTACATAGGAGCAGTATTATAGTAGTTATATTCTTGTACATAGGAGTAGTATTATAGTAGTTATATTCTTGTACATAGGAGTAGTATTATAGTAGTGTACATAGGAGTAGTATTATAGTAGTTATATTCTTGTATATAGGAGGTAGTATTATAGTAGTTATATTCTTGTATATAGGAGTAGTATTATAGTAGTTATATTCTTGTACATAGGAGTAGTATTATAGTAGTTATATTCTTGTACATAGGAGTAGTATTATAGTAGTTATATTCTTGTACATAGGAGTAGTATTATAGTAGTTATATTCTTGCACACAGGAGCAGTATTATAGTAGTTATATTCTTGTACATAGGAGTAGTATTATAGTAGTGTACATAGGAGCAGTATTATAGTAGTTATATTCTTGTACATAGGAGTAGTATTATAGTAGTTATATTCTTGTACATAGGAGGTAGTATTATAGTAGTTATATTCTTGTACATAGGTGTAGTATTATAGTAGTTATATTCTTGTACATAGGAGTAGTATTATAGTAGTTATATTCTTGCACATAGGAGCAGTATTATAGTAGTTATATTCTTGTACATAGGAGTAGTATTATAGTAGTGTACATAGGAGGTAGTATTATAGTAGTTATATTCTTGTACATAGGAGCAGTATTATAGTAGTTATATTCTTGTACATAGGAGTAGTATTATAGTAGTTATATTCTTGTACATAGGAGGTAGTATTATAGTAGTTATATTCTTGTACATAGGAGTAGTATTATAGTAGTTATATTCTTGTACATAGGAGGCAGTATTATAGTAGTTATATTCTTGTACATAGGAGTAGTATTATAGTAGTTATAGTCTTGTACATAGGGGCAGTATTATAGTAGTTATATTCTTGTACATAGGAGTAGTATTATAGTAGTGTACATAGGAGGTAGTATTATAGTAGTTATATTCTTGTACATAGGAGGTAGTATTATAGTAGTTATATTCTTGTACATAGGAGTAGTATTATAGTAGTTATATTCTTGTATATAGGAGGTAGTATTATAGTAGTTATATTCTTGTATATAGGAGTAGTATTATAGTAGTTATATTCTTGTACATAGGAGTAGTATCATAGTAGTTATATTCTTGTACATAGGAGTAGTATTATAGTAGTTATATTCTTGTACATAGGAGTAGTATTATAGTAGTGTACATAGGAGCAGTATTATAGTAGTTATATTCTTGTACATAGGAGTAGTATTATAGTAGTTATATTCTTGTACATAGGAGGTAGTATTATAGTAGTTATATTCTTGCACACAGGAGCAGTATTATAGTAGTTATATTCTTGTACATAGGAGTAGTATTATAGTAGTGTACATAGGAGCAGTATTATAGTAGTTATATTCTTGTACATAGGAGTAGTATTATAGTAGTTATATTCTTGTACATAGGAGGTAGTATTATAGTAGTTATATTCTTGTACATAGGAGTAGTATTATAGTAGTGTACATAGGAGGCAGTATTATAGTAGTTATATTCTTGTACATAGGAGGTAGTATTATAGTAGTTATATTCTTGTACATAGGAGTAGTATTATAGTAGTGTACATAGGAGGCAGTATTATAGTAGTTATATTCTTGTACATAGGAGTAGTATTATAGTAGTTATATTCTTGTACATAGGAGGTAGTATTATAGTAGTTATATTCTTGTACATAGGAGTAGTATTATAGTAGTTATATTCTTGTACATAGGAGGCAGTATTATAGTAGTTATATTCTTGTACATAGGAGTAGTATTATAGTAGTTATATTCTTGTACATAGGAGGTAGTATTATAGTAGTTATATTCTTGTACATAGGAGTAGTATTATAGTAGTTATATACTTGTACATAGGAGGTAGTATTATAGTAGTTATATTCTTGTACATAGGTGTAGTATTATAGTAGTTATATTCTTGTACATAGGAGTAGTATTATAGTAGTTATATTCTTGCACATAGGAGCAGTATTATAGTAGTTATATTCTTGTACATAGGAGGTAGTATTATAGTAGTTATATTCTTGTACATAGGAGTAGTATTATAGTAGTTATATTCTTGCACATAGGAGCAGTATTATAGTAGTTATATTCTTGTACATAGGAGTAGTATTATAGTAGTGTACATAGGAGGTAGTATTATAGTAGTTATATTCTTGTACATAGGAGGTAGTATTATAGTAGTTATATTCTTGTACATAGGAGTAGTATTATAGTAGTTATATTCTTGTACATAGGAGGTAGTATTATAGTAGTTATATTCTTGTACATAGGAGTAGTATTATAGTAGTGTACATAGGAGGCAGTATTATAGTAGTTATATTCTTGTACATAGGAGTAGTATTATAGTAGTTATAGTCTTGTACATAGGGGCAGTATTATAGTAGTTATATTCTTGTACATAGGGGCAGTATTATAGTAGTTATATTCTTGTACATAGGAGTAGTATTATAGTAGTTATATTCTTGTACATAGGAGTAGTATTATAGTAGTTATATTCTTGTACATAGGAGGTAGTATTATAGTAGTTATATTCTTGTACATAGGAGTAGTATTATAGTAGTTATATTCTTGTACATAGGAGGTAGTATTATAGTAGTTATATTCTTGTATATAGGAGGTAGTATTATAGTAGTTATATTCTTGTACATAGAAGTAGTATTATAGTAGTTATATTCTTGTACATTCGGAGGTAGTATTATAGTAGTTATATTCTTGTACAGAGGAGTAGTATTATAGTAGTTATATTCTTGTACAGAGGAGTAGTATTATATTAGTTATATTCTTGTATATAGGAGCAGTATTATAGTAGTTATATTCTTGTATATAGGAGGTAGTATTATAGTAGTTATATTCTTGTACATAGAAGTAGTATTATAGTAGTTATATTCTTGTACATTCGGAGGTAGTATTATAGTAGTTATATTCTTGTACAGAGGAGTAGTATTATAGTAGTTATATTCTTGTACAGAGGAGTAGTATTATAGTAGTTATATTCTTGTATATAGGAGCAGTATTATAGTAGTTATATTCTTGTATATAGGAGGTAGTATTATAGTAGTTATATTCTTAGATAAGAAAAATAAGCATATAGCTCACAACCTCCAGTTAGCTTGATAAGTCCTTATAATTCCTGGGTGCACGATCCTGGCCTCTGACTAAGGCACTTTGTAGTTGAAGCATATAGAAAAGGATAGTAGGATCCGCTCGACCAGGTAAGTTAAAAAATAACTTTTAATCCGACATGGTTAAAAAACACACAAAAGAAAATAGATGTGAAATGACAAAAAAGAAGAAAAATTCTTTTTTGTCATTTCACATCTATTTTCTTTTGTGTGTTTTTTAACCATGTCGGATTAAAAGTTATTTTTTAACTTACCTGGTCGAGCGGATCCTACTATCCTTTTCTATATAGTTATATTCTTGTACATAGGAGCAGTATTATAGTAGTTATATTCTTGTACATAGGAGCAGTATTATAGTAGTTATATTCTTGTACATAGGAGGTAGTATTATAGTAGTTATATTCCTGTACATAGGAGTAGTATTATAGTAGTTATATTCTTGTATATAGGAGTAGTATTATAGTAGTTATATTCTTGTACATAGGAGTAGTATTATAGTAGTTATATTCTTGTACATAGGAGTAGTATTATAGTAGTTATATTCCTGTACATAGGAGTAGTATTATAGTAGTTATATTCTTGTACATAGGAGTAGTATTATAGTAGTTATATTCTTGTACATAGGAGCAGTATTATAGTAGATATATTCTTGTATATAGGAGCAGTATTATAGTAGTTATATTCTTGTACATAGGAGGTAGTATTATAGTAGTTATATTCTTGTACATAGGAGTAGTATTATAGTAGTTATATTATTGTACATAGGAGCAGTATTATAGTAGTTATATTCTTGTACATAGGAGTAGTATTATAGTAGTTATATTCTTGTACATAGGAGCAGTATTATAGTAGTTATATTCTTGTACATAGGAGTAGTATTATAGTAGTTATATTCTTGTATATAGGAGGTAGTATTATAGTAGTTATATTCTTGTACATAGGAGCAGTATTATAGTAGTTATATTCTTGTACATAGGTGCTTGGAGGTGACAGGCATTTTGCATACTTTCGGAGGTATCTCCTCCCACCTATAGAGAATAGCCTTCCATCCTGAGGTATAATGGCAGGGACTATTATTACCCTCCACATGGATTCCTGCATGGCTAATGTTCTCTCTTTTCAGTAACTCTGCCCCCGGCGGTGTGCGCTGTGACACGTACACAACAAGGAGGGGGCGGGGGGGCTCTCCCAGCCATTGATCAGATGCCACCCAGGGTTCTCACACATTACAGTGGCTGCTAATACTAAGCTGACTGATCGGCCCTATTGATGCCAGTCACACAACCTTTCTACCAAATGCAGGATTGATGGGGCCCGAGACAATGGATAGCACTGGGGCGCCGTCACGTGTCATTATATCACATTTACATTCATCCACTTTCGTAGAAATGGGGGTAGGGGTTTCGGCACATCAAGTTCTGGGAGGAATTACTAACAACAAGCAAGTCTACAATACATGGAGCAGGAGACCAACTTACCTTTCTTAGCCGCAGCCATCTAGGATACCAGGCAAAATCTTCCAGTCCGTCAGAAATCAGTGCCCATTCTGGACCAGCGCCTGTACCTGCCCAACACAGAGCACACAATCATATCCTTGTCCTATACAAAGCTTCAGCAGACAGGCGATGTATTTGTGGTGTTATCTGCCCTGACCTGGGGCACATCGGGTGCTGTGGGATATAAGGACGCCCTGCCTGTGTCATCGCTTTGTATTTGTGGGTAACTTCAGGAAGGATGCGGCTACAGATCTCACACCCCCAGGATGTGCCCGTCATGGACGCCGCCGTTATATACAGCATGTGCAATAGTCTTTGTATCGGAAAACGAAAACCTTGTGGTTAAGCTGATGCAAGAGCCCGCGAGGAAGAAATAATAGATACAGGGCCCATACAGTCCACAACCTGGCGACATTACACAGCGACCCTCAGCCGTAACATTACAACCACCTGCCTAATGTTACAGGGGTCCCCTCACGCCAACTATATAGCTCTGCCCCACGTTAGACTACAATTGTTATTGTTTTTTTATACGAGTGACTGTGTCGGCCTATGATATAGGCAGGAGACACGGAAGAGGAGCGACCATGTCCCCAGCTGTACGATGGTCCGACAAACGAGTAAGCCCCCAGTGAACGGGTGACCAGATGGACTATTCACGTGTGTTTGTAACCTAATGAGAACCAGAACAACGGACTGCTAGAGACTTATGGAGATTGACAGACCACACTGACTATTATGGGGGTCCGTTGGGTCTTTTTAACTGTTTCCTTGTCAGGTGATTTAAGGTAGACAATGCGCCGGAGTCTCCAAACTTCCACGTGAACATAGCCTACCTCTAAATTTTGGGTCATTATTGGGTTACTTTTCCATCAATGGGAATATACAACATGATGAACTGCTGTAGGACAAGTATTTCTGTGCGTGCACCCCTAGATCGCCAAGTTCAGACTTTATAGAGTCTGACGTTCCATGTGGTCTTGTTTTTACGCCCATTGGGGGTTCAAATTTTTCTTGTAAAAGGACTCACGATAGCAAAAAAAAAAAGTTATACTCTCCCATGGAGACAAGTGGAGCACTGACGCGGGACCACCAATCATCAGAAGCTGCCGACCATAAGACAAGCCCTTGACGTGAGGTTGCCCCCACCAACCGCCCCATAAAAATGCAATTTTTGGCAAGCTTGCCCCCCTCCCCCAACAATCAAACAATCCGCTTAAAATTCGATGAGACCAAAGCAAATAGAATGAGGTACCCATGGACAAAGGTCTTCTTCTGAGGTGGAATATCCAATAAGGGACCTGCTGGAAGAGTTAGTCATGGGCTGGGGTCTACTGCCTGTCGTCTCCTCCCGAACCCCTAAGGACTGCGGCCTGTCATCCCGACACTGAGGACAACTCCAGGGCTTCAGGATAAGGTGTGACTCAGGACAATGTTATTGGGGTGTACAGGGAGAGTATCCCACGGGCTTTCTCTTCCTACATTCCAGGAGATTAGACGCCTCGGAGCTCAGTGTGTGTCAACCCCCTACCCATTTGCATTCCCCATTATCTCACGTAATACAAGATGTCTCAGAGGTCTCGGATTGAGCTCCGCATGGCTTTATTGCCGTTGTTGTATTAAACCCTGCAAATTGGATGAAAATCCTTTGAAATCACATTAAAGCAGTTCTGGATGGAGATGAAGCCTCCCCGCCGAGAGGAACAGTCCCCGCTCTTACCGTACCAAGTCAGCTCGGTTTCGGGTCTGAGATGAGGTGGTCACAAATAAATATTCCCATAGACACTGGACAAAAGCCACCCGGCTCCGTCAGGTTCAGAGACAACCTAAGGCTGTTACAGAATCTGTCCCAACATATCAGGAGTAGGGTTGAGCCGATCTTGAGATTTCAGGATCGATTTTAAAATCCGATTTCCGATCATTTTCCAGCCGATTTCGATCGTTAAATTTGCTCGATTGCCGATTGGGATCCGAACTTTTCCAATCCCGATCGCTCAACGCTAATCAGGAGAATTAAGACTTCAAGGAACCATCATAGGACACAGCGTCCGTATATAAACCTACGACCACCTCCAAAGTAGATCAGAACACAGCTTAATGTGTATGTGGGCCAACCGAATCTTGGGGGGGGGGGGGGGTGAAGCAGCCTCAGGCATGTCTACATCCATGAGATAATCCACTCCTCGTCTCCTCAGGCCTGTGTTTATCCCTCTCTCCCTCTGTTAATACACACACATTTGGCCCGGAGTGTCAACCATTAGGATTCACCCCAGATGGGACCGATCACTGCCTTGACTGCTCGGAGCGGGCTGAGCACTTATAGGCTGCATCTACACCTTCAGGTTTTTCTGTGCAGTTTTTGAAGCCAATACTAGGAATAGATTAAAAATTAGGGTTGAGCCCATCTTGAGATTTCAGGATCGTTTTGAAAATCTGATTTTCGATCATTTTCCAGCCGATCCTGATCATGAAATTTGCTCGATCGTCGATCGGGATCCGATCTTTCCCGCTCCCTCAACCCTATTAAAAATATAAGCAATATAGATTTCGCAGCTGTGGCTACATATCGAGTTTCATAGAAATTTAGGAACATAACTGGGTTCTGTTCCATCAGGGTAAGGCCCCTATATAGGACTGGTACACAACCAATTCTTATAAAGCGTTCCTCCTTTTCTTGGCCCGTTGTTCAATGGCCTTATAAGCAGCTTCTAACTCTCTCTTCGGGCTCGGCTCAGATCTTACCAAGGTCATCGGAGGGTCTTGTTGGACACTTGTGTCTCAGGGGGCAATAATGTCGCTATTTTGTGGTCTGTTACACTCTTGCATCATCATCACTTATGACAAGACATTAAATTATAACCTCCAATGCCGCGGCGCACCCTCGACTGGTGACGCACCCTTGACTGGCGACGTGGCGCACCCTCATAACTAATAGCCGTGAATGCAGTAGAGCACAAACTCAGCAGGGTTGGATGTCCATCCATGTTACCTTACAGGTTACCATCACCTTTATGGAGTGTGATGTAGCGGCACGTATAGCCCTCACCTGAAGTTTTTTGACAACACTTGTAGACATGATAAGTAGTGGCCCTACACATCTGAGGTTTCACAAGGGCCAATACCATACAATTATCTAATATGGACAGAGCTCCAACAGCCATGAGAGCCGTAGTCTGCACATCTATAAGATTGCTGCCTTAAAAAGCAGACACAGCCCCCTCAGTCTCACGATGAGACAGCAGAAAGTGGCAGATAACGCTCTCTCACATCCAGAGGGTAAGCGGTCACAGAACTGCCATCTCTTGCATCTAAAACATTGCACCGCAGGCTACAGCCAGGACTGGGGATGAAAGACTGGTCCGGAGGACGTTCACACCTCATCACCTCTCCATCTACCATATGTGGAGCTTCATTTACACATCGGAGTGTGAGTTAAGGGAAGCCAAAAGGTTCAAAGACCACAGACCCTTCCAATCCTGTTATCAGAAATGAGGAAAGACTGAGAAAAGACATCAGAAATCTAAGACTAAGGAGCTCCATTCTGGCTACCGATATAAGACGCACCATCTCCCACCTCATCATTATCTCCTAAAACACCTTATATTATGTGTGGCACACTGACCTATCCGCTGATGCCATGGCAGTCACTGGGGAGGGAACTTGTTACTTTCTGGTTTCATTTGTCTCACATACACCAAAGTTCTTCTGACGTTTTAACGCAAGACCCTCCCCGGGTCTCCCCTACATAAGAGCCTCCCCTACATAAGTGCCTCCCCAGGTCTCCCCTACATAAGGGTCTCCCCTACATAAGGGTCTCCCCTACATAAGGGCCTCCCCTACATAAGGGCCTCCCCTACATAAGGGCCTCCCCGGGTCTCCCCTACATAAGGGCCTCCCCTACATGAGAGCCTCCCCGGGTCTCCCCTACATAAGGGCCTCCCCTACATAAGGGCCTCCCCGGGTCTCCCCTACATAAGGGTCTCCCCTACATAAGGGCCTCCCCTACATGAGAGCCTCCCCGGGTCTCCCCTACATAAGGGTCTCCCCTACATAAGGGCCTCCCCTACATGAGAGCCTCCCCGGGTCTCCCCTACATAAGGGTCTCCCCTACATAAGGGCCTCCCCTACATGAGAGCCTCCCCGGGTCTCCCCTACATAAGGGTCTCCCCTACATAAGGGCCTCCCCTACATGAGAGCCTCCCCGGGTCTCCCCTACATAAGGGTCTCCCCTACATAAGGGCCTCCCCTACATGAGAGCCTCCCCGGGTCTCCCCTACATGAGAGCCTCCCCGGGTCTCCCCTACATGAGAGCCTCCCCGGGTCTCCCCTACATGAGAGCCTCCCCGGGTCTCCCCTACATGAGAGCCTCCCCGGGTCTCCCCTACATGAGAGCCTCCCCGGGTCTCCCCTACATGAGAGCCTCCCCGGGTCTCCCCTACATGAGAGCCTCCCCGGGTCTCCCCTACATGAGAGCCTCCCCGGGTCTCCCCTACATGAGAGCCTCCCCGGGTCTCCCCTACATGAGAGCCTCCCCGGGTCTCCCCTACATGAGAGCCTCCCCGGGTCTCCCCTACATGAGAGCCTCCCCGGGTCTCCCCTACATGAGAGCCTCCCCGGGTCTCCCCTACATGAGAGCCTCCCCGGGTCTCCCCTACATGAGAGCCTCCCCGGGTCTCCCCTACATGAGAGCCTCCCCGGGTCTCCCCTACATGAGAGCCTCCCCGGGTCTCCCCTACATGAGAGCCTCCCCGGGTCTCCCCTACATGAGAGCCTCCCCGGGTCTCCCCTACATGAGAGCCTCCCCGGGTCTCCCCTACATGAGAGCCTCCCCGGGTCTCCCCTACATGAGAGCCTCCCCGGGTCTCCCCTACATGAGAGCCTCCCCGGGTCTCCCCTACATGAGAGCCTCCCCGGGTCTCCCCTACATGAGAGCCTCCCCGGGTCTCCCCTACATGAGAGCCTCCCCGGGTCTCCCCTACATGAGAGCCTCCCCGGGTCTCCCCTACATGAGAGCCTCCCCGGGTCTCCCCTACATGAGAGCCTCCCCGGGTCTCCCCTACATGAGAGCCTCCCCGGGTCTCCCCTACATGAGAGCCTCCCCGGGTCTCCCCTACATGAGAGCCTCCCCGGGTCTCCCCTACATGAGAGCCTCCCCGGGTCTCCCCTACATGAGAGCCTCCCCGGGTCTCCCCTACATGAGAGCCTCCCCGGGTCTCCCCTACATGAGAGCCTCCCCGGGTCTCCCCTACATGAGAGCCTCCCCGGGTCTCCCCTACATGAGAGCCTCCCCGGGTCTCCCCTACATGAGAGCCTCCCCGGGTCTCCCCTACAAAAGGAAAGAAAAACAAGAGATAAAAAAACGCCAACGCGTTTCAGAAACTACTGTTCCTTAGTCATGGCATCGTTTTTCTTTTCTTTTGTATGTCCTCTTTTTTACTATAATATGGAATAAAAATTAATTTTTTATGAAAAGAAAACCTCGGAGAGTTGCGGAGCTTTTTTCTATTCCTTCCTGCTTAAAGAGAAGACATTGCCATGGATCACACATAAGGATGAACAGCTCCCGCCAGCCCTTACCCTCTGTCTGCCCCGTGTGCATAGGCCAGAGTCAGGAGACCGCACTCCTTATATCACTGTGGTCTTGTGTCCCTATAGCTCTACTGTATATAGTACGGACAGAAAGCTATGAGAAGACCGGCACTCCCTGCACCACACACCACTATACTGCAAGGAGTCCCAGCCAATGCACGGAGCAGATTATACAGTCCTGTGTGCATGGGGCCCTTACACCACAGTGCACACAGCAGAAGGGTTCGTGGCTCATCTGCCTCAGTCTTCTGGGACTCTTAAAGGGATTCTACCACTAAAACACTTTTTTTTCTAGTTACCACGTCGGAATAGCCTTTAAAAAGGCTATTCGTCTCTTACCTGTAGAAGTGCTCTCCGCCGCGCCGTTCGTTCAAAATACCGGTTTGTACCGGTATGCTAATGAGTTCTCTCGCAGCAATGGGGGCGTCCCCATCGCAGGAGCAGCGATGGGGGCGTCCCCATTGCAGCTCGAAAACTCACTGCAGCGCCGCCTCTCCGGTCTTCGGTGTCCTCCCCTTGCCTCTTCAGCGTCTGTCGGACGCCTGCGCAGTATGCTCTCTGTTCGGCGAAGATTGCCGAACGTACTGCGCATGCGCGAAAGTTCGGTCCCCGCACTATGGCTGGGATCGCAATTTCGCGCATGCGCAGTACGTTCGGCAATCTTCGTCGAACAGAGCGTACTGCGCAGGCGTCCGACAGTACACTGAAGAAGCAAAGGGAGGACACCGAAGACCAGAGAGGCGGCGCTGTGGTCAGTTTTCGAGCTGCAATGGGGACGCCCCCATCGCTGCGAGAGAACTCATTAGCATACCGGTACAAACCGGTATTTTGAACGAACAGCGCGGCGGAGAGCACTTCTACAGGTAAGAGACGAATAGCCTTTTTAAAGGCTATTCCGACGTGGTAACTAGAAAAAAAAGTGTTTTAGTGGTAGAATCCCTTTAAGCTGCAACCAGCGACAATGGAAACATTTGCTTAATAAAAACAGTTTCCAAAAAACAATCCTGCACTGATCACAGACTCCCGAGTCCCACAACATGGAACAGGGTCAAAGTGTCCAACCTGGAGGAGACCACAAGGGAATCACAAGAGCAAAGAATCTCACACACCAATTATACAGAAACAATTACTACAAGGAGACCAGGCCCCAGGGTGCAAAGCGTCCGATCACCGCCATCCGGCAAATCACTACCACTGCGCTCTATGCGTATATCATCAGCTCCCAGGGGAAGTGACCTGTGATCGGGGTGATCTGTGTGATCTCATCGGCATTAGTAACAAATACAGACTGGGATAACACTATAGATATCCTGACAAGCCCAAGACAGGAGACAATGGGGCAGTATTATAGTAGTTATATTCTTGTACATAGGAGTAGTATTATAGTAGTTATATTCTTGTACATAGGAGCAGTATTATAGTAGTTATATTCTTGTACATAGGAGCAGTATTATAGTAGTTATATTCTTGTACATAGGAGCAGTATTATAGTAGTTATATTCTTGTACATAGGAGCAGTATTATAGTAGTTATATTCTTGTACATAGGAGCAGTATTATAGTAGTTATATTCTTGTACATAGGAGCAGTATAATAGTAGTTATATTCTTGTACATAGGAGTAGTATTATAGTAGTTATATACTTGTACATAGGAGGTAGTATTATAGTAGTTATATTCTTGTACATAGGAGGTAGTATTATAGTAGTTATATTCTTGTACATAGGAGCAGTATTATAGTAGTTATATTCTTGTACATAGGAGGTAGTATTATAGTAGTTATATTCTTGTACATAAGAGTAGTATTATAGTAGTTATATTCTTGTACATAGGAGTAGTATTATAGTAGTTATATTCTTGTACATAGGAGCAGTATTATAGTAGTTATATTCTTGTACATAGGAGGTAGTATTATAGTAGTTATATTCTTGTACATAGGAGCAGTATTATAGTAGTTATATTCTTGTACATAGGAGGTAGTATTATAGTAGTTATATTCTTGTACATAGGAGTAGTATTATAGTAGTTATATTCTTGTACATAGGAGTAGTATTATAGTAGTTATATTCTTGTACATAGGAGGTAGTATTATAGTAGTTATATTCTTGTATATAGGAGCAGTATTATAGTAGTTATATTCTTGTACATAGGAGTAGTATTATAGTAGTTATATTCTTGTATATAGGAGCAGTATTATAGTAGTTATATTCTTGTACATAGGAGTAGTATTATAGTAGTTATATTCTTGTACATAGCAGTAGTATTATAGTAGTTATATTTTTGTATATAGGAGTAGTATTATAGTAGTTATATTCTTGTACATAGGCGCAGTATTATAGTAGTTATATTCTTGTACATAGGAGGTAGTATTATAGTAGTTATATTCTTGTACATAAGAGTAGTATTATAGTAGTTATATTCTTGTACATAGGAGTAGTATTATAGTAGTTATATTCTTGTACATAGGAGCAGTATTATAGTAGTTATATTCTTGTACATAGGAGGTAGTATTATAGTAGTTATATTCTTGTACATAGGAGGTAGTATTATAGTAGTTATATTCTTGTATATAGGAGCAGTATTATAGTAGTTATATTCTTGTACATAGGAGTAGTATTATAGTAGTTATATTCTTGTATATAGGAGCAGTATTATAGTAGTTATATTCTTGTACATAGGAGTAGTATTATAGTAGTTATATTCTTGTACATAGCAGTAGTATTATAGTAGTTATATTTTTGTATATAGGAGTAGTATTATAGTAGTTATATTCTTGTACATAGGCGCAGTATTATAGTAGTTATATTCTTGTACATAGGAGTAGTATTATAGTAGTTATATTCTTGTACATAGCAGTAGTATTATAGTAGTTATATTCTTGTACATAGGAGGTAGTATTATAGTAGTTATATTTTTGTATATAGGAGTAGTATTATAGTAGTTATATTCTTGTACATAGGAGGTAGTATTATAGTAGTTATATTTTTGTATATAGGAGTAGTATTATAGTAGTTATATTCTTGTACATAGGAGGTAGTATTATAGTAGTTATATTTTTGTATATAGGAGTAGTATTATAGTAGTTATATTCTTGTACATAGGAGTAGTATTATAGTAGTTATATTCTTGTACATAGGAGGTAGGATTATAGTAGTTATATTCTTGTACATAGGAGTTGTATTATAGTAGTTATATTCTTGTACATAGGAGTAGTATTATAGTAGTTATATTCTTGTACATAGGAGGTAGTATTATAGTAGTTATATTCTTGTACATAGGAGGTAGTATTATAGTAGTTATATTTTTGTACATAGGAGTAGTATTATAGTAGTTATATTCTTGTACATAGGAGGTAGTATTATAGTAGTTATATTCTTGTACATAGGAGGTAGTATTATAGTAGTTATATTCTTGTACATAGGAGGTAGTATTATAGTAGTTATATTCTTGTACATAGGAGGTAGTATTATAGTAGTTATATTCTTGTACATAGGAGGTAGTATTATAGTAGTTATATTTTTGTATATAGGAGTAGTATTATAGTAGTTATATTCTTGTACATAGGAGGTAGTATTATAGTAGTTATATTCTTGTACATAGGAGTAGTATTATAGTAGTTATATTCTTGTACATAGGAGGTAGTATTATAGTAGTTATATTCTTGTACATAGGAGTAGTATTATAGTAGTTATATTCTTGTACATAGGAGGTAGTATTATAGTAGTTATATTCTTGTACATAGGAGGTAGTATTATAGTAGTTATATTTTTGTACATAGGAGTAGTATTATAGTAGTTATATTCTTGTACATAGGAGGTAGTATTATAGTAGTTATATTCTTGTACATAGGAGGTAGTATTATAGTAGTTATATTCTTGTACATAGGAGGTAGTATTATAGTAGTTATATTCTTGTACATAGGAGGTAGTATTATAGTAGTTATATTCTTGTACATAGGAGGTAGTATTATAGTAGTTATATTTTTGTATATAGGAGTAGTATTATAGTAGTTATATTCTTGTACATAGGAGGTAGTATTATAGTAGTTATATTCTTGTACATAGGAGTAATATTATAGTAGTTATATTCTTGTACATAGGAGGTAGTATTATAGTAGTTATATTCTTGTACATAGGAGGTAGTATTATAGTAGTTATATTCTTGTACATAGGAGGTAGTATTATAGTAGTTATATTCTTGTACATAGGAGCAGTATTATAGTAGTTATATTCTTGTACATAGGAGTAATATTATAGTAGTTATATTCTTGTACATAGGAGGTAGTATTATAGTAGTTATATTCTTGTACATAGGAGTAGTATTATAGTAGTTACATTCTTGTACATAGGAGTAGTATTATAGTAGTTATATTCTTGTACATAGGAGTAGTATTATAGTAGTTATATTCTTGTACATAGGAGCAGTATTATAGTAGTTATATTCTTGTACATAGGAGTAGTATTATAGTAGTTATATTCTTGTACATAGGAGTAGTATTATAGTAGTTATATTCTTGTACATAGGAGGCAGTATTATAGTAGTTATATTCTTGTACATAGGAGGTAGTATTATAGTAGTTATATTCTTGTACATAGGAGTAGTATTATAGTAGTTATATTCTTGTACATAGGAGTAGTATTATAGTAGTTATATTCTTGTACATAGGAGTAGTATTATAGTAGTTATATTCTTGTACATAGGAGGTAGTATTATAGCAGATATATTCCTCTATATACCAGACCTTATAGTAGTTATATACTGTATTATACTCTGCAGTCACTACTTTAGGGTCACACCTGTGTTGCGGTCACTATTTGTGGGGTCTGTACATCCTACTGCATCTCTGTGTCCCATTGCATTTTGTGTGTCCTGGATTTGTGGGGAGAAAAAAAAAAATAAATCAAAAAACGGAGCATAGTCCGCCCTGTGCACACAGCGCATTTGCAGGACTCCTCTCTCAGGTCTCCTTTGTACAGGTGTGAGCGGAGGTTTAGGATAGAAGTGATATATATATATATATATATATATATATATATACACATACACACACACAGACCATACAATGCTATATAATATTAGGCGCCCCCATACTGCAGCCCTCACCCCCCATCTCTCCCTCACATGATCCCCCATTAGCACATATATATATTTTAACCCCTCTATCACCGCTCTACCTCCCCCATTACCCCTGGCGCCCCCTCCGGTCACTCCTCACGCCGGCTATAAACTTCTCCCACAGGGCAGCCCTTACACCCGCAGGCACACAGCACTGCTCCCCGGGGGGTCTGACTGGCAGCAGCCGCCATGTTCTCACCTGTGACAGGAGACAGCGGTGACAGGAGACAGCGGTGACAGGAGACAGCGGTGACAGGAGACAGCGGTGACGGCACGCGCAGCACTCCCCCCCCCGCACTGCCCGTGTCTAGTCCCGGGCACAGACTGAACCTGTGAGGTACTGCTCAGTGCTCAGACGGCAACCGCCACTATAACCCCGCCCACCGCGCTCCCATTGGCTGCAACAAAAGCGCGGCTCCTCCCTCAGTTCATGCCCAGTATCAAGATTCATTGGTCAGTAAAAGCCACGCCTTCATCTTTTCCCTTCCTTAGTGATTGATGGGTGACGTCCCTTCTGTCATGTTATGATTGGCAAATGGTTGGCGACGCAAGGTAATACAATGAGGTAGGTAGTGGCCTGTGAGCGAAAGGACCAGGAGCGTACTATATAGGTGACAGTTATAATATATGTACTATATAGGTGACATGTATACTATATAGGTGACAGGTGTAATATATGTGTACTATATAGGTGGCAGCTATACTATATGTGTACTATATAGGTGACAGGTGCAGTATGTGTACTATATAGGTGACAGGTGCAGTATGTGTACTATATAGGTGACAGGTGTAATATATGTGTACTACATAGGTGATAGGTGTGATATATGTGTTCTATATAGGTGACAGGTGTGATATATGTGTACTATATAGGTGACAGGTGTAATATATGTGTACTATATAGGTGACAGGTGTGATATATGTGTACTATATAGGTGACAGGTGTAATATATGTGTACTATATAGGTGACAGGTGTAATATATGTGTACTATATAGGTGACAGGTGCAGTATGTGTACTATATAGGCGACAGGTGCAGTATGTGTACTATATAGGTGACAGGTGCAGTATGTGTACTATATAGGTGACAGGTGCAATATATGTGTACTATATTGGTGACAGGTACAATATATGTGTTCTATATAGGTGGCAGCTATACTATATGTGTACTATATAGGTGACAGGTGTAATATATGTGTACTATATAGGGGACAGGTGTAATATATGTGCGTTATATCGGTGACGGGTGCAATATATATGTACTATATAGGTGACAGGTGCAATATATATGTACTATATAGGCGACAGGTTAATATATGTGTACTATATGGGTGACAGGGGCAATATATGTGTACTATATAGGTGACAGGTGCAATATATAGGTGACAGGTGTAATATATGTGTACTATATAGGTGACAGGTGTAATATATGTGTACTACATAGGTGATAGGTGTGATATATGTGTTCTATATAGGTGACAGGTGTGATATATGTGTTCTATATAGGTGACAGGTGTAATATATGTGTTCTATATAGGTAACAGGTGTAATATAGGTGTACTATATAGGTGACAGGTGTGATATATGTGTTCTATATAGGTGACAGGTGTAATATATGTGTACTATATAGGTGACAGGTGTAATATATGTGTACTATATAAGTGACAGGTGTAATATATGTGTACTATATAGGTGACATGTGTAGTATATGTGTACTATATGGGCGACAGGTGTAATATATGTGTACTATATAGGTGACAGGTGTGATATATGTATTCTATATAGGTGACAGGTGTAATATATGTGTACTATATAGGTAACAGGTGTAATATATGTGTACTATATAGGTGACAGGTGTAATATATGTGTACTATATAGGTGACAGGTTAATATATGTGTACTATATGGGTGACAGGGGCAATATATGTGTACTATATAGGTGACAGGTGCAATATATAGGTGACAGGTGTAATATATGTGTACTATATAGGTGACAGGTGTAATATATGTGTACTACATAGGTGATAGGTGTGATATATGTGTTCTATACGTGACAGGTGTGATATATGTGTTCTATATAGGTGACAGGTGTAATATATGTGTTCTATATAGGTAACAGGTGTAATATATGTGTACTATATAGGTGACAGGTGTGATATATGTGTTCTATATAGGTGACAGGTGTAATATATGTGTACTATATAGGTGACAGGTGTAATATATGTGTACTATATAGGTGACAGGTGTAGTATATGTGTACTATATGGGCGACAGGTGTAATATATGTGTACTATATAGGTGACAGGTGTGATATATGTGTTCTATATAGGTGACAGGTGTAATATATGTGTACTATATAGGTGACAGGTGTAATATATGTGTACTATATAGGTGACAGGTGTAATATATGTGTACTATATAGGTGACAGGTTAATATATGTGTACTATATGGGTGACAGGGGCAATATATGTGTACTATATAGGTGACAGGTGCAATATATAGGTGACAGGTGTAATATATGTGTACTATATAGGTGACAGGTGTAATATATGTGTACTACATAGGTGATAGGTGTGATATATGTGTTCTATATAGGTGACAGGTGTGATATATGTGTTCTATATAGGTGACAGGTGTAATATATGTGTACTATATAGGTGACAGGTGTGATATATGTGTACTATATAGGTGACAGGTGTAATATATGTGTACTATATAGGTGACAGGTGTGATATATGTGTACTATATAGGTGACAGGTGTGATATATGTGTTCTATATAGGTGACAGGTGTAATATATGTGTACTATATAGGTGACAGGTGTAATATATGTGTACTATATAAGTGACAGGTGTAATATATGTCCCCAGCGCCCTCTCCCTGTTCTCCTCGCTCTTGCCCTCACCTCCTTTACTGGGACACTTCTAGTGGAGTATAACATCATGATATGGAATATGACAGAAGTCCCCACTGTCCCTACCACTTGCAGCACATTGCACTGTCTGTATCTCTCACATGCAGTACATTGTGCTAGTTTTATCCACCTCCTGCAGCACATTGCATCGGTTTTATCCACCTCCTGCAGCACATTGCACTGGCTGAGTCCACCTCCTGCAGCACATTTCACTGGCTGAGTCCACCTCCTGCAGCCCATTGCACTGGCTGACTCAACCTCCTGCAGCACATTTCACTGGCTGAGGCCACTTTCTGCAGCACATTGCACTGGGTGTATCCGCCACTTGCATCACATTGCACTGGCTGAGTCCACCTCCTGCAGCACATTGCACTGGGTGTATCCGCCACTTGCAGCACATTGCACTGGGTGTATCCGCCACTTGCAGCACATTGCACTGGGTGTATCCACCTCCTGCAGCACATTGCACTGGCTGAGTCCACCTCCTGCAGCACATTGCACTGCCCCGGCTCAGTATAGCTGACAATGCCTGGCGATGAGTTCCCCAGCAGATGATATTGATGTATTTTCCATTTCTCGCTGTTTAGATCCTGGATAAACATCTCCTGCTCCGATCACAAGGGGAGAGATTTATTCTGCAGCCAAAGTGCATGAGGCAATCACTTCTGGTTACTGATGACTATATATAGAGCGGGGTCCGGAGGGACAGGCCGGCGGCTCACCACTTACCCCCCAGGGCTATGTCCAGTAAAGGAGAACGTCACCACCTGCCCCACCCGGGACCCAACAGGTCTGGGCCAGGCAGAATAAGGGACAGCAGAAGAGCCCACTGCCCTGCCGGTGATGCCCATCCCCCCTCCAGGGCCATATTGCCCACTATCCCCACTCCTTACCCCTAAATTTCTAGACTAGTTTTAGGGTCTTCTTTGTGGATGTAATGGGCAGTGGATTGTGGACCCTCTGTTTTACCAATCCGGTTTGACTTAGGGCCACCTGTGAGACCCCCTGGCATTCACCCTTTAACCCTCATATAGGGATGTGGCCTTTGCTATGGGGTATCTGCCAGGACTCTATTACCTCTAACCTATACAGCCCGTATACACCCCATCTGCCCTGTCACCATCCGGCCACTCCGCAGCTTCATCCAGATGATCCCCTCACACCCTAGAGGACATAAACCAGAATAAATTATCTATAGGATAAAGTGAAATAATAGACAAATAATAGACCTCCCCGCCCAGCATGAGCTCAGTGCTCAGGACATTGTCCCCACATCACCCGGGACCTCGCTGCATCTCATCTGTAGGGTATAAATAGGCTCCCGCGTCCTATCACCTGCGCAGCGGAGAGAATTTGTTTTCTCACTTAAAGAGAAGCAAATAACAACAGGCAACAATGACATATATACAGGAAAGGTGAGAAGCTGAGCTCAGTACTATATATAGGGGTATATCAGGGCTAGAAACAGCTCAGTACTATATATAGGGGTATATCAGGGCAAGAAACAGCTCAGTACTATATATAGGGGTATATCAGGGCAAGAAACAGCTCAGTACTATATATAGGGGTATATCAGGGCAAGAAACAGCTCAGTACTATATATAGGGGTATATCAGGGCTAGAAACAGCTCAGTACTATATATAGGGGTATATCAGGGCTAGAAACAGCTCAGTACTATATATAGGGGTATATCAGGGCTAGAAACAGCTCAGTACTATATATAGGGGTATATCAGGGCAAGAAACAGCTCAGTACTATATATAGGGGTATATCAGGGCAAGAAACAGCTCAGTACTATATATAGGGGTATATCAGGACAAGAAACAGCTCAGTACTATATATAGGGGTATATCAGGGCAAGAAACAGCTCAGTACTATATATAGGGGTATATCAGGGCAAGAAACAGCTCAGCACTATATATAGGGGTATATAAGGACAAGAAACAGCTCAGTACTATATATAGGGGTATATCAGGGCAAGAAACAGCTCAGTACTATATATAGGGTATATCAGGACAAGAAACAGCTCAGTACTATATATAGGGGTATATCAGGGCAAGAAACAGCTCAGTACTATATATAGGGGTATATCAGGGCAAGAAACAGCTCAGTACTATATATAGGGGTATATCAGGGCAAGAAACAGCTCAGTACTATATATAGGGGTATATCAGGACAAGAAACAGCTCAGTACTATATATAGGGGTATATCAGGGCAAGAAATAGCTCAGTACTATATATAGGGGTATATCAGGGCAAGAAACAGCTCAGTACTATATATAGGGGTATATCAGGGCAAGAAACAGCTCAGTACTATATATAGGGGTATATCAGGGCAAGAAACAGCTCAGCACTATATATAGGGGTATATCAGGACAAGAAACAGCTCAGTACTATATATAGGGGTATATCAGGGCAAGAAACAGCTCAGTACTATATATAGGGGTATATCAGGACAAGAAATAGCTCAGTACTATATATAGGGGTATATCAGGGCAAGAAACAGCTCAGCACTATATATAGGGGTATATCAGGACAAGAAACAGCTCAGTACTATATATAGGGGTATATCAGGGCAAGAAACAGCTCAGCACTATATATAGGGGTATATCAGGGCAAGAAACAGCTCAGTACTATATATAGGGGTATATCAGGACAAGAAACAGCTCAGTACTATATATAGGGGTATATCAGGGCAAGAAACAGCTCAGCATTATATATAGGGGTATATCAGGGCAAGAAATAGCTCAGCACTATATATAGGGGTATATCAGGGCAAGAAACAGCTCAGCACTATATATAGGGGTATATCAGGGCTAGAAACAGCTCAGTACTATATATAGGGGTATATCAGGGCAAGAAACAGCTCAGTACTATATATAGGGTATATCAGGGCAAGAAACAGCTCAGCACTATATATAGGGGTATATCAGGGCAAGAAACAGCTCAGCACTATATATAGGGGTATATCAGGGCAAGAAACAGCTCAGTACTATATATAGGGGTATATCAGGGCAAGAAACAGCTCAGTACTATATATAGGGGTATATCAGGACAAGAAACAGCTCAGTACTATATATAGGGGTATATCAGGGCAAGAAACAGCTCAGTACTATATATAGGGGTATATCAGGGCAAGAAATAGCTCAGTACTATATATAGGGGTATATCAGGGCAAGAAACAGCTCAGTACTATATATAGGGGTATATCAGGGCAAGAAATAGCTCAGTACTATATATAGGGGTATATCAGGGCAAGAAACAGCTCAGTACTATATATAGAGGTATATCAGGGCAAGAAACAGCTCAGTACTATATATAGGGGTATATCAGGACAAGAAACAGCTCAGTACTATATATAGGGGTATATCAGGGCAAGAAACAGCTCAGTATTATATATAGGGGTATATCAGGGCAAGAAACTGCTCAGTACTATATATAGGGGTATATCAGGGCAAGAAACAGCTCAGTACTATATATAGGGGTATATCAGGGCAAGAAACAGCTCAGCACTATATATAGGGGTATATCAGGGCAAGAAACAGCTCAGTATTATATATAGGGGTATATCAGGACAAGAAACAGCTCAGTATTATATATAGGGGTATATCAGGGCAAGAAACAGCTCAGTATTATATATAGGGGTATATCAGGGCAAGAAACTGCTCAGTACTATATATAGGGGTATATCAGGGCAAGAAACAGCTCAGTACTATATATAGGGGTATATCAGGACAAGAAACAGCTCAGTACTATATATAGGGGTATATCAGGGCAAGAAACAGCTCAGCACTATATATAGGGGTATATCAGGGCAAGAAACAGCTCAGCACTATATATAGGGGTATATCAGGGCAAGAAACAGCTCAGTACTATATATAGGGGTATATCAGGGCAAGAAACTGCTCAGTACTATATATAGGGGTATATCAGGGCAAGAAACAGCTCAGCACTATATATAGGGGTATATCAGGGCAAGAAACAGCTCAGTACTATATATAGGGGTATATCAGGGCAAGAAACTGCTCAGTACTATATATAGGGGTATATCAGGGCAAGAAACAGCTCAGTACTATATATAGGGGTATATCAGGGCAAGAAACTGCTCAGTACTATATATAGGGGTATATCAGGGCAAGAAACAGCTCAGTACTATATATAGGGGTATATCAGGGCAAGAAACCGCTCAGTACTATATATAGGGGTATATCAGGGCAAGAAACAGCTCAGTACTATATATAGGGGTATATCAGGGCAAGAAACAGCTCAGCACTATATATAGGGGTATATCAGGGCAAGAAATAGCTCAGTACTATATATAGAGGTATATCAGGGCAAGAAACAGCTCAGTACTATATATAGGGGTATATCAGGACAAGAAACAGCTCAGTACTATATATAGGGGTATATCAGGGCAAGAAACAGCTCAGTATTATATATAGGGGTATATCAGGGCAAGAAACTGCTCAGTACTATATATAGGGGTATATCAGGGCAAGAAACAGCTCAGTACTATATATAGGGGTATATCAGGGCAAGAAACAGCTCAGCACTATATATAGGGGTATATCAGGGCAAGAAACAGCTCAGTATTATATATAGGGGTATATCAGGACAAGAAACAGCTCAGTATTATATATAGGGGTATATCAGGGCAAGAAACAGCTCAGTATTATATATAGGGGTATATCAGGGCAAGAAACAGCTCAGCACTATATATAGGGGTATATCAGGGCAAGAAACTGCTCAGTACTATATATAGGGGTATATCAGGGCAAGAAACAGCTCAGTACTATATATAGGGGTATATCAGGACAAGAAACAGCTCAGTACTATATATAGGGGTATATCAGGGCAAGAAACAGCTCAGCACTATATATAGGGGTATATCAGGGCAAGAAACAGCTCAGCACTATATATAGGGGTATATCAGGGCAAGAAACAGCTCAGTACTATATATAGGGGTATATCAGGGCAAGAAACAGCTCAGTACTATATATAGGGGTATATCAGGGCAAGAAACAGCTCAGTACTATATATAGGGGTATATCAGGGCAAGAAACTGCTCAGTACTATATATAGGGGTATATCAGGGCAAGAAACAGCTCAGCACTATATATAGGGGTATATCAGGGCAAGAAACAGCTCAGTACTATATATAGGGGTATATCAGGGCAAGAAACTGCTCAGTACTATATATAGGGGTATATCAGGGCAAGAAACAGCTCAGTACTATATATAGGGGTATATCAGGGCAAGAAACTGCTCAGTACTATATATAGGGGTATATCAGGGCAAGAAACAGCTCAGTACTATATATAGGGGTATATCAGGGCAAGAAACAGCTCAGCACTATATATAGGGGTATATCAGGGCAAGAAACAGCTCAGTACTATATATAGGGGTATATCAGGGCAAGAAACAGCTCAGCACTATATATAGATTGTAAGCTATTGTGAGCAGGGCCCTCAGTCCCATTGTGTGAAATGACTTTCTTTGTAATGTATCTTTCTGTATTTGAACCCTACAAATTGTACAGCGCTGCGGAATATGTTGGCGCTATATAAATGCGATATAGATTGATACGATATGATACAGATCCAAGACATCGCAGACTGCAGGAGAACCGAACGTCCAGCCAGAGCCCTGAACACAATGGAAACCTACAATCAGGGCGCCCGTCCATGGTCCCCATCCAGACCAACCATGCAGCAACAATGTTTTTGCTTTTCAAATAAATTTGAAAAAATTTCTACCCTTCTGTTTCCAGCGTGTCAGTGCAGAGGGCAGAATGATGGGGCAAACACAAGGGGGCAGCATAACAGAGGTGACGGTGTCTGAAGACTTTACAATGCCGGGCCTACAATAGATAACCCTTTACTTCCTGGATTGATGTACATGACACGATGACGTGTAACTTTGTGCTACAGATTGCGGTAATTTCCCGTCAGTATGGCGGCGGGGGCAGCGGGGGGCGTCTGTGTATTGTAGGTAGAGATATCATTTGCTGATGGCAGGTAATGAGTTTGGTGATTTACAGACAATACAATGTTCCGGTCGCCGTGCAGCGGGATAATGGCCGCTCATGTCCTGCCGTCACCATATGTAAGAGCCAGAAACCGCCAGCGCACGGTGAATGAGGCCCCTTCTGGGCGCATATTGTGCCGCACTCAATGGCCGTCAGCTGCTCGTATACCTGGCTGTAGAGAAAATACTGAGATTATTACAGTGTGACGTCCGTGTGTCACCGGCAGCAACAAAATAGACAGACGGTAATACAAGTGCCTGCGCACATACCGTATCATGGCCACTGTTGTCCTCTGTTATCCCGCACTGCTCTGCTCTCACATCCTGCCAAACCCACACATCAGGCCAGGACGTCAGGGGGTCTACTAATAACACATACAACGGTGAGGAGGGGGAAAAAGGGGCCTGGAGGGGGGACAGAGGGGCCTGGAGGGAGGACAGAAGGGGCCTGGAGGGAGGACAGAAGGGGCCTGGAGGGAGGACAGAGGGGCCTGGAGGGAGGACAGAAGGGGCCTGGAGGGGGAACAGAGGGGCCTGGAGGGAGGACAGAAGGGGCCTGGAGGGAGGACAGAAGGGGCCTGGAGGGGAAACAGAAGGGGCCTGGAGGGGGAACAGAAGGGGCCTGGAGGGAGGACAGAAGGGGCCTGGAGGGAGGACAGAAGGGGCCTGGAGGGAGGACAGAAGGGGCCTGGAGGGAGGACAGAAGGGGCCTGGAGGGAGGACAGAGGGGCCTGGAGGGAGGACAGAAGGGGCCTGGAGGGAGGACAGAAGGGGCCTGGAGGGGAAACAGAAGGGGCCTGGATGGGGAACAGAAGGGGCCTGGAGGGAGGACAGAAGGGGCCTGGAGGGAGGACAGAAGGGGCCTGGAGGGGAAACAGAAGGGGCCTGGAGGGGGAACAGAAGGGGCCTGGAGGGAGGACAGAAGGGGCCTGGAGGGAGGACAGAAGGGGCCTGGAGGGAGGACAGAAGGGGCCTGGAGGGAGGACAGAAGGGGCCTGGAGGGAGGACAGAAGGGGCCTGGAGGGAGGACAGAGGGGCCTGGAGGGAGGACAGAAGGGGCCTGGAGGGAGGACAGAAGGGGCCTGGAGGGGAAACAGAAGGGGCCTGGAGGGGGAACAGAAGGGGCCTGGAGGGAGGACAGAAGGGGCCTGGAGGGGGAACAGAAGGGGCCTGGAGGGGGGACAGAAGGGGCCTGGAGGGAGGACAGAAGGGGCCTGGAGGGAGGACAGAAGGGGCCTGGAGGGAGGACAGAAGGGGCCTGGAGGGAGGACAGAAGGGCCTGGAGGGAGGTCAGAAGGGGCCTGGAGGGGGAACAGAGGGGCCTGGAGGGAGGACAGAAGGGGCCTGGAGGGAGGACAGAAGGGCCTGGAGGGAGGTCAGAAGGGGCCTGGAGGGGGAACAGAGGGGCCTGGAGGGAGGACAGAAGGGGCCTGGAGGGAGGACAGAAGGGGCCTGGAGGCAGGACAGAGGGGCCTGGAGGGAGGTCAGAAGGGGCCTGGAGGGGGAACAGAGGGGCCTGGAGGGAGGACAGAAGGGCCTGGAGGGAGGACAGAGGGGCCTGGAGGGAGGTCAGAAGGGGCCTGGAGGGGGAACAGAGGGGCCTGGAGGGGGAACAGAGGGGCCTGGAGGGCCTAGAGCTGGACACAGAGATCGGGAGGGGACAGAGAAGTCTGCAGAAGGACAGAGGGGTCTATAAAGGAACAGAGGGGTCTAGAAGAGACAGAGGGGTGTGAAGGAGGACACAGGAGTCTGCAGGTAATAGAGAGGTCCGGAGGGACAGGATTCTGGAAGAGGAGTCTAGAAGGAACAGAGTGGCCTGCAGGAAACAGAAGTGTAACTTTCCAGAGCCCAAAGCAAAATTTTGACTGCCTCCCCCCCCCCAAAGTCAATCTAAAATTTCTTATCATTACTCACCTACCCTTCCGTCCCTGCACTCCACGGATATACACTCACCAGCCACTTTATTAGGTACACCATGCTAGTAACGGGTTGGACCCCCTTTTGCCTTCAGAACTGCCTCAATTCTTCGTGGCATAGATACAACAAGGTGCTGGAAGCATTCCTCAGAGATTTTGCTCCATATTGACATGATGGCATCACACAGTTGCAGTCGCAGATTTGTCGGCTGCACATCCATGATGCGAATCTCCCGTTCCACCACATCCCAAAGATGCTCCTCTATTGGATTGAGATCTGGTGACTGTGGAGGCCATTGGAGTACAGTGAACTCATTGTCATGTTCAAGAAACCAGTCTGAGATGATTCCAGCTTTATGACATGGCATTGCATTATCCTGCTGAAAGTAGCCATCAGATGTTGGGTACATTGTGGTCATAAAGGGATGGACATGGTCAGCAACAATACTCAGGTAGGCTTTGGCATTACAACGATGCTCAATTGGTACCAAGGGGCCCAAAGAGTGCCAAGAAAATATTCCCCACACCATGACACCACCACCACCAGCCTGAACCGTTGATACAAGGCAGGATGGATCCATGCTTTCATGTTGTTGACGCCAAATTCTGACCCTACCATCCGAATGTCGCAGCAGAAATCCAGACTCATCAGACCAGGCAACGTTTTTCCAATCTTCAATTGTCCAATTTCGATGAGCTTGTGCAAATTGTAGCCTCAGTTTCCTGTTCTTAGCTGAAAGGAGTGGCCCCCGGTGTGGTCTTCTGCTGCTGTAGCCCATCTGTAGCCTCAAAGTTGGACGTACTGTGCGGCGTTCAGAGATGCTCTTCTGGCTACCTTGGTTGTAACGGGTGGCTATTTGAGTCACTGTTGCCTTTCTATCAGCTCGAACCAGTCTGGCCATTCTCCTCTGACCTCTGGCATCAACAACGCATTTCCGCCCACAGAACTGCCGCTCACTGGATGTTTTTTCTTTTTCGGACCATTCTCTGTAAACCCTAGAGATGGTTGTGCGTGAAAATCCCAGTAGATCAGCAGTTTCTGAAATACTCAGACCAGCCCTTCTGGCACCAACAACCATGCCACGTTCAAAGGCACTCAAATCACCTTTCTTCCCCCCCATACTGATGCTCGGTTTGAACTGCAGGAGATTGTCTTGACCATGTCTACATACCTAAATGCACTGAGTTGCCGCCATGTGATTGGCTGATTAGAAATTAAGTGTTAACGAGCAGTTGGACAGGTGTACCTAATAAAGTGGCCGGTGAGTGTATATTGCCCCTTTACTGCCCCCTTTATAGGCCTACATACATTGTCCTTTTTATTGGTACCCACAAACTATATACTAGGATATAATGTACAGCGCCCCCTGGAGGCCTGGACAGGAGTGGGGATGGGTAGGTGAATATCGGCCACTAAACGGCGGACAGCAGAGCCCGGGCCCTATAACACCGCAGGCCCCTTGGCTTCTACAGCCAGGCTGAGATAACTAATGGTAGCTTCGCAGGTAAGGAGCAGAGCTGTAGTGTAAAGCACAGGGGATATACAGCAGCCGCCTCATGTATTACACAATAGCCAGGACTGAGGTGACCCACGGGGCGGACATGAGTGTATAAAACCTCGTGAATAAATATTTTATTGCAGTGACTTATAAACATACAGTAAGCAAAGCGCAATATAAAACCTTCCTAAAGACAGTATAGATATATATATATATACTCCTATAGGGTCCTGTACAGGGCAGGGGAGCGGCAGCGCAAGGCCCTCCGGTCATTTCCTCTCGGCCTCCTGCAGGCGGCGACTCAGGTCATCTATCCGCACGTTCTTCAGGTGCAGCAGCTGCTCCATCCTCCGCAGCTTGGCCTGTAAGATCTGAAATATGGGCCATATGTGAGGAGACGGCGGCCATACTTATTACATGGGGGTCAGGGGGGTGACAACAGGTGTGGAGGAACTGCTGCTTATACATAGCTGGCTCCCCCTAGTGGTGACTGTATATACATAAGGCCCCATAGTGACCTCACATAGAATAATGCCCCCTAAGTGACCTCACATAGAATAATGCCCCCTAAGTGACCCCACATAGAATAATGCCCCCTAAGTGACCTCACATAGAATAATGCCCCCTAAGTGACCTCACATAGAATAATGCCCCCTAAGTGACCTCACATAGAATAATGCCCCCTAAGTGACCCCACATAGAATAATGCCCCCTAAGTGACCTCACATAGAATAATGCCCCCTAAGTGACCTCACATAGATAATGCCCCCTAAGTGACCTCACATAGAATAATGCCCCCTAAGTGACCTCACATAGAATAATGCCCCCTAAGTGACCTCACATAGAATAATGCCCCCTAAGTGACCTCACATAGAATAATGCCCCCTAAGTGACCTCACATAGAATAATGCCCCCTAAGTGACCTCACATAGAATAATGCCCCCTAAGTGACCCCACATAGATAATGCCCCCTAAGTGACCCCACATAGAATAATGGCCCCTAAGTGACCTCACATAGAATAATGGCCCCTAAGTGACCTCACATAGAATAATGCCCCCTAAGTGACCTCACATAGAATAATGCCCCCTAAGTGACCTCACATAGAATAATGCCCCCTAAGTGACCCCACATAGAATAATGCCCCCTAAGTCTCCCCACATAGAATAATGCCCCCTAAGTCTCCCCACATAGAATAATGCCCCCTAAGTGACCCACATAGAATAATGCCCCCTAAGTGACCCCACATAGAATAATGCCCCCTAAGTCTCCCCACATAGAATAATGCCCCCTAAGTGAACCCTTATAGAATAATGCCCCCTAAGTGACCTCACATAGAATAATGCCCCCTAAGTGAACCCTTATAGAATAATGCCCCCTAAGTGACCCCACATAGAATAATGCCCCCTAAGTGACCCCACATAGAATAATACCCCCTAAGTGACCCACATAGAATAGTGCCCCCTAAGTGACCCCACATAGAATAATGCCCCCTAAGTGACCCCACATAGAATAATGCCCCCTAAGTGACCCCACATAGAATAATACCCCCTAAGTGACCCACATAGAATAATACCCCCTAAGTGACCCACATAGAATAATGCCCCCTAAGTGACCCACATAGAATAATGCCCCCTAAGTGACCCCACATAGAATAATACCCCCTAAGTGACCCACATAGAATAATACCCCCTAAGTGACCCACATAGAATAATGCCCCCTTATGACCAGTGTATGCTGCCTCAGTGGCCCCCATACATTATAAAGCCCTCAGTTACCCCAGACTCACTATACCATGTATGGGGTCCCTGTACCCATCATACCCTCCTCTATATGCAGCATTATATGACGCCTGATGGCTTTGTGCTCCACCATTGTATTCAGTTCTACATCTTGAGGTCACAGAGATACAATCAGGAGCCCTCGCCTAGGATAGCGCCCCCACATGAGGGACCCTCCTCCTGGATCCAGAGCGGCTGCCATAGGGTGCAGATGGTTAATATGGCCATGATATGATATGGAAAGGATTCTGTGTCTGACAACCAGTCACTGGTCTACATAATAGCTGCGTGTTGTCAGGCGCCCTCTGTGTGTGCGCCAGCTCTTATTCATGGCCAGAACCCGGACCGATTCCTCTCTATGTCCTGTGTACGGGGTTGTGAGCCAGGACCAACCCTCAGGCCGGGGCCTATTCCTCCATGACCTCAGTGATGTGGCCGTGTAAGCGTGGGCCGGACACGGATGTTCAGTCGCGGCACAGCAGCACGCACACGGTCATGTACATGTCACCTTAGGCAGGGGGCGTGTGCTGCAGGTTATTACAGTCATGGCAGGACGTTACTGTGCAGGTCACCCATAGGCTGACAACAAGAGCAACAGAGGGTTAAAGGGCATCCAGGTGACCTGCAGAGTAACAGGAGCCACATGTCATATATAATGGGGGTCCGCCTCACCTGAATGGTTTCCTGGGAGGCCATCAGCGCCCGCTCCTTCTCTGCCAGCTGGATACGGAGACTGGGGTCTGGGTGAGCGGCCGCGACGTAACCCTGCGGAGCTCTACCGGGAGGAAGAAACGCAACGTCATAATAATAATAATAATAATACAGGAATGTAATAACATGATAATATTAGGGGGAGGATAATGGAGACGACCTCCTGGTCACTATATAAGATACGTTTATTACATCTATAGGCCCCGCCTCCTGCGCCATCACTCACCTCCCCTGCTCTGTGCCGTTACTCTTCTCCCTTGTGGAATAACCTGGGATATAAGGGAATTAGGAGACAGGTCAGAGGGCGCCCTCTGCTGGACATATCCTACAGGACATCAGTGACAATTACCGCGCGGTTACAGGATTATCCCGAGAGGAAATGGTGAAATCTCAATTTAGGTTGTGTAGAGAATATTAATCCAGAGACATCACTGCTCCCCTGAGGACCAGGACAGGGCACAAACATCCCATCCATGACCACTAGGTGGTGCTATATCCTAGCATGCCGCCTATTGCTCCCCCCACTCCTCACCAGTGACATCACTGCCCCCCCCGCTCCTCACCAGTGACATCACTGCCCCCCGCTCCTCACCAGTGACATCACTGCCCCCGCTCCTCACCAGTGACATCACTGCCCCCCCACTCCTCACCAGTGACATCACTACCCCCCTGCTCCTCACCAGTAACATCACTGCCCCCCGCTCCTCACCAGTGACATCACTGCCCCCCCGCTCCTCACCAGTGACATCACTACCCCCCTGCTCCTCACCAGTGACATCACTGCCTCCCGCTCCTCACCAGTGACATCACTGCTCCTCGCCCCTCACCAGTGACATCACTGCCCCCCTGCTCCTCACCAGTGACATCACTGCCTCCCGCTCCTCACCAGTGACATCACTGCCCCCCTGCTCCTCACCAGTGACATCACTGCCCCCCGCTCCTCACCAGTGACATCACTGCCCCCCTGCTCCTCACCAGTGACATCACTGCCCCCCTGCTCCTCACCAGTGACATCACTGCCCCCCTGCTCCGACATCACTGCCCCCCTGCCCCTCACCAGTGACATCACTGCCCCCCACTCCTCACCAGTGACATCACTGCCCCCCTGCTCCTCACCAGTGACATCACTGCCCCCCTGCTCCTCACCAGTGACATCACTGCCCCCCTGCTCCAACATCACTGCCCCCCTGCCCCTCACCAGTGACATCACTGCCCCCCACTCCTCACCAGTGACATCACTGCCCCCCCGCTCCTCACCAGTGACATCACTGCCCCCCCGCTCCTCACCAGTGACATCACTGCCCCCTGTTCCTCACCAGTGACATCACTGCCCCCCTGCTCCTCACCAGTGACATCACTGCCCCCCTGCTCCTCACCAGTGACATCACTGCCCCCCGCTCCTCACCAGTGACATCACTGCCCCCCTGCTCCTCACCAGTGACATCACTGCCCCCCGCTCCTCACCAGTGACATCACTGCCCCCCGCTCCTCACCAGTGACATCACTGCCCCCCTGCTCCTCACCAGTGACATCACTGCCCCCCTGCTCCTCACCAGTGACATCACTGCCCCCCGCTCCTCACCAGTGACATCACTGCCCCCCGCTCCTCACCAGTGACATCACTGCCCCCCTGCTCCTCACCAGTGACATCACTGCCCCCCGCTCCTCACCAGTGACATCACTGCCCCCGCTCCTCACCAGTGACATCACTGCCCCCCGCTCCTCACCAGTGACATCACTGCCCCCCGCTCCTCACCAGTGACATCACTTCCCCCCGCTCCTCACCAGTGACATCACTGCCCCCTGCTCCTCACCAGTGACATCACTGCCCCCGCTCCTCACCAGTGACATCACTGCCCCCCGCTCCTCACCAGTGACATCACTGCCCCCGCTCCTCACCAGTGACATCACTGCCCCCGCTCCTCACCAGTGACATCACTGCCCCCGCTCCTCACCAGTGACATCACTGCCCCCCGCTCCTCACCAGTGACATCACTGCCCCCGCTCCTCACCAGTGACATCACTGCCCCCGCTCCTCACCAGTGACATCACTGCCCCCGCTCCTCACCAGTGACATCACTGCCCCCGCTCCTCACCAGTGACATCACTGCCCCCCGCTCCTCACCAGTGACATCACTGCCCCCGCTCCTCACCAGTGACATCACTGCCCCCCGCTCCTCACCAGTGACATCAGTGTCAGCCATTACCTGGGTCTGAATGACTATTGGACTCTGAGAGCGGACTCATCACCTGTAGGGAAATGAAAGTCACATAATGTATAACCCCTCTGTACATGTAATCACTGCCATCAGCTACCCTGACCCCAGGAGCTGACACTCTAATCTCTATATCACACACACAATGTATCACTCCCATCATCCCTGACCCCAGGAGCTGACACTCTAATCTCTATATCACACACAATGTATCACTCCCATCATCCCTGACCCCAGGAGCTGACACTCTAATCTCTATATCACACACACAATGTATCACTCCCATCATCCCTGACCCCAGGAGCTGACACTCTAATCTCTATATCACACACAATGTATCACTCCCATCATCCCTGACTCCAGGAGCTGACACTCTAATCTCTATATCACACACACAATGTATCACTCCCATCATCCCTGACCCCAGGAGCTGACACTCTAATCTCTATATCACACACAATGTATCACTCCCATCATCCCTGACCCCAGGAGCTGACACTCTAATCTCTATATCACACACAATGTATCACTCCCATCATCCCTGACCCCAGGAGCTGACACTCTAATCTCTATATCACACACACAATGTATCACTCCCATCATCCCTGACCCCAGGAACTGACACTCTAATCTCTATATCACACACCATGTATCACTCCCATCATCCCTGACCCCAGAAGCTGACACTCTAATCTCTCTATATCACACACCCTGTATCCCTCACCTGCTCGCTCTGGGTCTGCCGCTGCCGCTCCTCGATCTTCTGTCGCAGTGTACTCAGGACGAGCTCCACCACCCCCGGGGTGCACTGGACAATCCTGCGGATCACATCGTCCGGGACAGAGAAGTTCATCTTACTCAGAACTTTCCTAGGAAATACAGAGACTAAGTGATCCAGACCCACAAGAAACTGTGCACACAGCTGAAGTTTTGTTACAGCAGACCCAGCTCCCACAGATACAGTGTAACAAGCCCTCAGCTATGTGAGCAGGACCAGGACAGACATTGCTGACTCCTGCCAGGAGAGGGGGTCTGAGGGTTCTCTGACTTACCCTGTGATCCTATATGTATGCTGTGAGCAGGGAGAGGAGCAGCTGATTGGTCAGAGCACACAGCACAGCTCTGACATCACACCAAGAGCCCGCCCACTCAGCACATATACAGAAATGACACAGAGGAAGGGGCCCAAAATCTGCAGGACACGCAGCACAGCTCTGCTGCACCACAACTGCGCCTCGTGTACAGCTGGAGACATGGGGTGGGGGCAGGGTAATGCATGGCCACTGGGGTGGGGGTCTCACCGGTTCAGGATGGTCCAGTTACTGAGCTTCTGCTGGCTGGAGTTGGCCGGGACATAGTTGTGCATCTCCACGAGTTTGGGGAAATAATGTTTGACCAGTTCTGCGGTTAACACTGCGATGACAGAGAGGATGAGACTGTTATTACACATCACACAGACAGGGGGCGCTGAGGGCCAGGACAGGGCACAACATCCCATCCATGACCACTAGATAGTGCTATATCCTAGCATGCCGCCTATCGCTCCCTCTCCTCCTTTGAAGTGCACGCTGTTCGTATCTACTCACCTTCTACCCTCCAACTGGCCGCCATATACCGACTCACGGGACCTACCGCTGCTGCCATATACCGACCGCCGGGACCTACCACTACTGCCATATACCGACCGCCGGGACCTACCACTACTGCCATATACCGACCGCCGGGACCTACCACTACTGCCATATACCGACCGCCGGGACCTACCACTACTGCCATATACCGACTCCTGGGACCTACCGCTGCTGCCATATACCGACCGCCGGGACCTACCGCTGCCGCCATATACCGACTGCTAGGACCTACCACTGCTGCCATATACCGACCGCCGGGACCTACCGCTGCCACCATATACCGACTCCTGGGACCTACCGCTGCCGCCATATACCGACTCCTAGGACCTACCGCTGCTGCCATATACCGACCGCCGGGACCTACCGCTGCCACCATATACCGACTGCCGGGACCTACCACTGCTGCCATATACCGACTGCCGGGACCTACCGCTGCCGTCATCGACCACTACACCACTCTAACAGACAAAGCACCATGGAGTTAATAAAAGTATTGTACATATATTGTAGATGAGATTGCTCTGTGTCCTGCAGTGCGGCCATCTCTCCTGTAGAGGGCGCTCTGGGCCCAGCAGTCACACTTCTCACCCAGATTGTTCTGCAGACATAGATGAGACGTCTCCTGATAAATCAGCTAATAATCCGGCCTGACGACTAATATGAGGAGAAAGGACCCGCTCTAGTCTGTGCAGTGACCCCATAGTAGTAAATGTACAATGTAAGGATAATGCCCCCTAATACTCACTATACAGTATAATGTCCCCTAATACTCACTATACAGTATAATGTCCCCTAATACTCACTATACAGTATAATGTCCCCTAATACTCACTATACAGTATAATGCCCCCTAATACTCACTATACAGTATAATGTCCCCTAATACTCACTATACAGTATAATGTCCCCTAATACTCACTATACAGTATAATGCCCCTAATACTCACTATACAGTATAATGTCCCCTAATACTCACTATACAGTATAATGTCCCCTAATACTCACTATACAGTATAATGTCCCCTAATACTCACTATACAGTATAATGCCCCCTAATACTCACTATACAGTATAATGTCCCCTAATACTCACTCTACAGTATAATGCCCCCTAATACTCACTATACAGTATAATGCCCCCTAATACTCACTATATAGTATAATGTCCCCTAATACTCACTATACAGTATAATGTCCCCTAATACTCACTATACAGTATAATGCCCCCTAATACGCACTATACAGTATAATGTCCCCTAATACTCACTATACAGTATAATGTCCCCTAATACTCACTATACAGTATAATGCCCCCTAATACGCACTATACAGTATAATGTCCCCTAATACTCACTATACAGTATAATGTCCCCTAATACTCACTATACAGTATAATGCCCCCTAATACGCACTATACAGTATAATGTCCCCTAATACTCACAATACAGTATAATGTCCCCTAATACTCACTATACAGTATAATGTCCCCTAATACTCACTATACAGTATAATGTCCCCTAATACTCACTTTACAGTATAATGTCCCCTAATACTCACTTTACAGTATAATGTCCCCTAATACTCACTATACAGTATAATGCCCCCTAATACTCACTTTACAGTATAATGTCCCCTAATACTCACTTTACAGTATAATGTCCCCTAATACTCACTATACAGTATAATGCCCCCTAATACGCACTATACAGTATAATGTCCCCTAATACTCACAATACAGTATAATGCCCCCTAATACTCACTATACAGTATAATGTCCCCTAATACTCACAATACAGTATCATGTCCCCTAATACTCACTATACAGTATAATGTCCCCTAATACTCACTATACAGTATAATGTCCCCTAATACTCACTTTACAGTATAATGCCCCCTAATACTCACTTTACAGTATAATGTCCCCTAATACTCACTTTACAGTATAATGTCCCCTAATACTCACTTTACGGTATAATGTCCCCTAATACTCACTATACAGTATAATGCCCCCTAATACTCACTTTACACTATAATGTCCCCTAATACTCACTAAACAGTAAAATGCCCCCTAATACTCACTTTACAGTATAATGTTCCCTAATACTCACTATGCAGTATAATGTCCCCTAATACTCACTATGCAGTATAATGTCCCCTAATACTCACTATGCAGTACAATGTCCCCTAATACTCACTATGCAGTATAATGCCCCCTAATACACACTATACAGTATAATGTCCCCTAATACTCACTATACAGTATAATGTCCCCTAATACTCACTATACAGTATAATGTCCCCTAATACTTACTATACAGTATAATGCCCCCTAATACTCACTATACAGTATAATGTCCCCTAATACTCACTATACAGTATAATGCCCCCTAATACTCACTATACAGTATAATGTCCCCTGATACTCACTATACAGTATAATGTCCCCTAATACTCACTCTACAGTATAATGTCCCCTAATACTCACTCTACAGTATAATGCCCCCTAATACTCACTATACAGTATAATGTCCCCTAATACTCACTTTACAGTATAATGTTTCCTAATACTCACTATACAGTATAATGTCCCCTAATACTCACTATACAGTATAATGTCCCCTAATACTCACTATACAGTATAATGTCCCCTAATACTTACTATACAGTATAATGCCCCCTAATACTCACTATACAGTATAATGTCCCCTAATACTCACTATACAGTATAATGCCCCCTAATACTCACTATACAGTATAATGTCCCCTGATACTCACTATACAGTATAATGTCCCCTAATACTCACTCTACAGTATAATGTCCCCTAATACTCACTATACAGTATAATGCCCCCTAATACTCACTATACAGTATAATGTCCCCTAATACTCACTTTACAGTATAATGTTTCCTAATACTCACTATACAGTATAATGTCCCCTAATACTCACTATACAGTATAATGTCCCCTAATACTCACTTTACAGTATAATGTACCCTAATACTCACTATACAGTATAATGTCCCCTAATACTCACTATACAGTATAATGCCCCCTAATACTCACTATACAGTATAATGTCCCCTAATACTCACTATACAGTATAATGTCCCCTAATACTCACTATACAGTATAATGCCCCCTAATACTCACTAAACAGTACAATGTCCCCTAATACTCACTATACAGTATAATGTCCCCTAATACTCACTATACAGTATAATGCCCCCTAATACTCACTATACAGTATAATGTCCCCTAATACTCACTATACAGTATAATGCCCCCTAATACTCACTACACAGTATAATGCCCCCTAATACTCACTATACAGTATAATGCCCCCTAATACTCACTATACAGTATAATGTCCCCTAATACTCACTATACAGTATAATGTCCCCTAATACTCACTATACAGTATAATGCCCCCTAATACTCACTATACAGTATAATGTCCCCTAATACTCACTATACAGTATAATGCCCCCTAATACTCACTATACAGTATAATGCCCCCTAATACTCACTACACAGTATAATGCCCCCTAATACTCACTATACAGTATAATGTCCCCTAATACTCACTATACAGTATAATGTCCCCTAATACTCACTATACAGTATAATGTCCCCTAATACTCACTATACAGTATAATGTCCCCTAATACTCACTATACAGTATAATGCCCCCTAATACTCACCATACAGTATAATGCCCCCTAATACTCACCATACAGTATAATGTCCCCTAATACTCACCATACAGTATAATGTCCCCTAATACTCACTATACAGTATAATGCCCCTAATACTCACCATACAGTATAATGTCCCCTGATACTCACTATACAGTATAATGTCCCCTAATACTCACTCTACAGTATAATGTCCCCTAATACTCACTCTACAGTATAATGCCCCCTAATACTCAATATACAGTATAATGTCCCCTAATACTCACTATACAGTATAATGTCCCCTAATACTCACTATACAGTATAATGTCCCCTAATACTTACTATACAGTATAATGCCCCCTAATACTCACTACACAGTATAATGTCCCCTAATACTCACTATACAGTATAATGCCCCCTAATACTCACTATACAGTATAATGTCCCCTGATACTCACTATACAGTATAATGTCCCCTAATACTCACTCTACAGTATAATGTCCCCTAATACTCACTCTACAGTATAATGCCCCCTAATACTCACTATGCAGTATAATGCCCCCTAATACACACAATACAGTATAATGCCCCCTAATACTCACTTTACAGTATAATGCCCCCTAATACTCACTTTACAGTATAATGCCCCCTAATACTCACTTTACAGTATAATGTCCCCTAATACTCACTATACAGTATAATGTCCCTGTCACGGGATGGTTAGAGTCTATACTATAGGCAATGTGTAATATATATTTCATGTGGAATGTATTCTCTAACCTGTTGTAAACATCAGTGTGTAGTTGGCTGATTCGGGTCTAGTGTGTTAGCACATTGTATGCAAATACCTCTAACTAGTGAGGACCAGTGAGGACAATGGGTGGAGATAATCTGATCAGTGTCTCCAAGAAGATGTTGGACGGTGCATTGTCCACAGGAGACAGGGAGTCTGCTCTCCTTGGTATAGGTGAGGGGGGAAGGATCTGTGACTCAGCCCTCCCCACCCACAGATAGAGGAAGTAACAGTCTTAGTATATAGTTGTAGCTGGAGTTAGTATGTGTTAGCCGGCCTGTGCACAGCTCTGCAGAGAGCCAGGATATAGTTACAGGACCAAGGAACCAAAGTTATCATTGGATTGTGACTTCTGTGGACTTATTGTTATTACGGTTGATGTGACCGCTGCCGGCTACTAACTTTGTGGATTACAATAAATTGCTGTTGTCTCCCGACCTCTTGCGTCCGTGTTGATTCAAAAGACCATCCGGAGGAAGACGTATACCTTTGCTCCGTGACAACTGGTTGGCAGCGGTGGGATCAACAGCGGACAGCGAGATGGACTACAGCAGCTCAGCGATTAATGGAGCCACAACCTCAGAATACAGGAACTGGACTATGGCAAGTCTACAAGTAAGGGCCCGGGAACTAAACCTGAGTTACCAGGGAAGAACGAAAGATCAACTGATCGAGGCACTGGAGGAGATGACCCTGCAAAGCGACCATGAGGAGGGCTGCCCCCAGGAGACTGGAGAGATACAGGAGTGGCAGGTACAGACCCAAAAGAGCAGATGGGTTGTTTTGTATGAGGAGGAATTGGCAGTGCTGGGGCTAGAAGCAACTGCAGAGCAAAGGAGTAGAGCGTTACAGAGGGCTCAGGAAACGGAGAAGGAGGAACAGAGAATGGCGCATGAAAAGGAAAGAATGGCGCATGAAATGCGAATGGCTGAGATAACTATGAGGAATTATAATCAAACGTCGACCCCCAGCCCAACAGTGAGAGAACCACCATATGTCTCCCATAAACACTTCAAGACCTTTGAGGAAGCGGCTGGGGATGTTGATGGATATTTTCAGGACTTCGAACACCAGTGCCGCCTGATGGAAGTCCCAGAGAAGGATTGGGTCCGGTATCTGGTGGGGCACCTACGAGATGGGGCTGCGGAAGCTCTCAGAGCCATGGACCCTAGTGATCAGCGGGACTATGAGGCCATTAAAAGAGCGGTGCAGAAGTATTATGCAGTCACTCCAGAGACCTACCGAGTTCAGTTCCGCTCTTTGTCTTACAATGGGGGAAGCTCCTTCCACATGTTCGCCCACAAGTTGAAGCAAGCATGCAAGCGCTGGCTAGAAGGAGAGGAGGCTGTCACAGTCGATAAGATCCTCCAAGTCATACTTAAGGAACAGTTCTTTTCCCAGTGCCCCGCTGAGATCCGTGAGTGGGTGCTGGAACGGAACCCAGCCACAGTTGAGCAAGCTGCTTCTCTTGCAGATGAGGGCCTGACCATCAAGCCGCAGTGGAAGAGGTTGTTTGCAGAGGAGCGGAAAACTACCACAGTCCGCCAGACACCCTTCAGCCAGCCAACCACCTTTCGTGCCCGGCCTCAGGATTACAATTCCCCCTCTACCCCTGTCCCAGCCCATCGGCCTCCAGCTATGAACAACCCTGTCCCTAGACAACGACCTACTGGAAGAATGCTAGAGCGCAGATGTTTTGGGTGCGGGCGGCCTGGACATTTGCAAGCTAGTTGCCCTGTTAACATGGGGGCACGGGCCACCGTGGCATCCCGGCCTATTCACTACCTGGGAACCACTCCTAGGACAGAAAGTTTGGCCCCATTTCCAGATGACTCCATGAATGACACATCTGTTCCACCTCCAGGGGTCTATGGGATTCAGCCTTCCGCCACACATCCCGCAAACCTTCAGAGGAAGCACTTGCAGGAGGTCCTACTGGATGGCCGAACAGTTGTTGGATTCCGGGACTCGGGAGCTTTCCTAACGGTAGCGGACCCCCGAGTTGTGCGACCCGAGGCCCTAGAGGAGGGTCCTGGCATTTCTATCAAGTTGGCAGGGGGTACTCAAAGACGTATTCCTAAAGCTACCGTGGAACTCGACTATGGTTATGGACCAAAACGATGCACAATTGGTGTGATGAGCGGGCTGCCGGCCGATGTTCTGTTAGGCAACGATGTTGGAAATCTACAGTGCCACTTTGTGGGAGCAGTGACCCGAAGCCAAGCTCAGGGAGAAGCCAACATGGATCCACCGGATTTTCTGACAGATGCCAGCCCTTCAACCCTACAACTTTACCATTCAGTACCGCCGAGGGAACCAACACCAGAACACAGATGGGTTATCCCGGCAGGAGGAAATATGAGCTATAGAGACTGATGTGCATTCCCCAATTTACCTGTGTAGGCCAATTGTGTCATGCACATGTTTTGAGAGGGGGAGGGGTTGTCACGGGATGGTTAGAGTCTATACTATAGGCAATGTGTAATATATATTTCATGTGGAATGTATTCTCTAACCTGTTGTAAACATCAGTGTGTAGTTGGCTGATTCGGGTCTAGTGTGTTAGCACATTGTATGCAAATACCTCTAACTAGTGAGGACCAGTGAGGACAATGGGTGGAGATAATCTGATCAGTGTCTCCAAGAAGATGTTGGACGGTGCATTGTCCACAGGAGACAGGGAGTCTGCTCTCCTTGGTATAGGTGAGGGGGGAAGGATCTGTGACTCAGCCCTCCCCACCCACAGATAGAGGAAGTAACAGTCTTAGTATATAGTTGTAGCTGGAGTTAGTATGTGTTAGCCGGCCTGTGCACAGCTCTGCAGAGAGCCAGGATATAGTTACAGGACCAAGGAACCAAAGTTATCATTGGATTGTGACTTCTGTGGACTTATTGTTATTACGGTTGATGTGACCGCTGCCGGCTACTAACTTTGTGGATTACAATAAATTGCTGTTGTCTCCCGACCTCTTGCGTCCGTGTTGATTCAAAAGACCATCCGGAGGAAGACGTATACCTTTGCTCCGTGACAGTCCCCTAATACTCACTATACAGTATAATGTCCCCTAATACTCACTATACAGTATAATGCCCCCTAATACTCACTATACAGTATAATGTCCCCTAATACTCACTATACAGTATAATGTCCCCTAATACTCACTATACAGTATAATGTCCCCTAATACTCACTATACAGTATAATGTCCCCTAATACTCACTATACAGTATAATGCCCCCTAATACTCACTATACAGTATAATGTCCCCTGATACTCACTATACAGTATAATGTCCCCTAATACTCACTCTACAGTATAATGTCCCCTAATACTCACTCTACAGTATAATGCCCCCTAATACTCACTATACAGTATAATGTCCCCTAATACTCACTTTACAGTATAATGTTTCCTAATACTCACTATACAGTATAATGTCCCCTAATACTCACTATACAGTATAATGCCCCCTAATACTCACTATACAGTATAATGTCCCCTAATACTCACTATACAGTATAATGTCCCCTAATACTCACTATACAGTATAATGTCCCCTAATACTCACTTTACAGTATAATGTCCCCTAATACTCACTATACAGTATAATTCCCCCTAATACTCACTTTACAGTATAATGTTTCCTAATACTCACTATACAGTATAATGTTTCCTAATACTCACTATACAGTATAATGTCCCCTAATACTCACTTTACAGTATAATGTACCCTAATACTCACTATACAGTATAATGTCCCCTAATACTCACTATACAGTATAATGCCCCCTAATACTCACTATACAGTATAATGTCCCCTAATACTCACTATACAGTATAATGTCCCCTAATACTCACTATACAGTATAATGCCCCCTAATACTCACTATACAGTATAATGCCCCCTAATACTCACTATACAGTACAATGTCCCCTAATACTCACTATACAGTATAATGTCCCCTAATACTCACTATACAGTATAATGTCCCCTAATACTCACTATACAGTATAATGTCCCCTAATACTCAGTATACAGTATAATGCCCCCTAATACTCAGTATACAGTATAATGTCCCCTAATACTCAGTATACAGTATAATGTCCCCTAATACTCATTATACAGTATAATGCCCCCTAATACTCACTATACAGTATAATGTCCCCTAATACTCACTATACAGTATAATGTCCCCTAATACTCACTATACAGTATAATGTCCCCTAATACTCACTATACAGTATAATGTCCCCTAATACTCACTATACAGTATAATGTCCCCTAATACTCACTATACAGTATAATGCCCCCTAATACTCACTATACAGTATAATGCCCCCTAATACTCACTATACAGTATAATGTCCCCTAATACTCAGTATACAGTATAATGTCCCCTAATACTCACTATACAGTATAATGTCCCCTAATACTCACTATACAGTATAATTTCCCCTAATACTCACTATACAGTATAATGCCCCCTAATACTCACTATACAGTATAATGCCCCCTAATACTCACTATACAGTATAATGTCCCCTAATACTCACTATACAGTATAATGTCCCCTAATACTCACTATACAGTATAATGCCCCCTAATACTCACTATACAGTATAATGCCCCCTAATACTCACTATACAGTATAATGTCCCCTAATACTCACTATACAGTATAATGTCCCCTAATACTCACTATATAGTATAATGTCCCCTAATACTCACTATACAGTATAATGCCCCCTAATACTCACTATACAGTATAATGCCCCCTAATACTCATTATACAGTATAATGCCCCCTAATACTCACTATACAGTATAATGTCCCCTAATACTCACCATACAGTATAATGTCCCCTAATACTCACCATACAGTATAATGTCCCCTAATACTCACCATACAGTATAATGTCCCCTAATACTCACCATACAGTATAATGCCCCCTAATACTCACTATACAGTATAATGTCCTCTAATACTCACTATACAGTATAATGCCCCCTAATACTCAGTATACAGTATAATGCCCCCTAATACTCAGTATACAGTATAATGCCCCCTAATTCTCACTATACAGTATAATGTCCCCTAATACTCACTATACAGTATAATGTCCCCTAATACTCACTATACAGTATAATGTCCCGTAATACTCACTATACAGTATAATGTCCCCTAATACTCACTATACAGTATAATGCCCCCTAATACTCACTATACAGTATAATGTCCCCTAATACTCACTATACAGTATAATGTCCCCTAATACTCACTATACAGTATAATGTCCCCTATTACTCACTATACAGTATAATGTCCCCTAATACTCAGTATACAGTATAATGTCCCCTAATACTCACTATACAGTATAATGTCCCCTAATACTCACTATACAGTATAATGTCCCCTAATACTCACTATACAGTATAATGCCCCCTAATACTCACTATACAGTATAATGCCCCCTAATACTCACTATACAGTATAATGTCCCCTAATACTCACTATACAGTATAATGCCCCCTAATACTCACTATGCAGTATAATGTCCCCTAATACTCACTATACAGTATAATGTCCTCTAATGCTCACTATACAGTATAATGTCCCCTAATACTCACTATACAGTATAATGTCCCCTAATACTCACTATACAGTATAATGTCCCCTAATACTCACTATACAGTATAATGTCCCCTAATACTCACCATACAGTATAATGTCCCCTAATACTCACCATACAGTATAATATCCCCTAATACTCAGTATACAGTATAATATCCCCTAATACTCACTATACAGTATAATGCCCCCTAATACTCACTATACAGTATAATGTCCCCTAATACTCACTATACAGTATAATGTCCCCTAATACTCACTATACAGTATAATGCCCCCTGATACTCAGTATACAGTATAATGTCCCCTAATACTCACTATACAGTATAATGTCCCCTGATACTCACTATACAGTATAATGCCCCCTAATACTCAGTATACAGTATAATGCCCCCTAATACTCACTATACAGTATAATGCCCCCTAATACTCAGTATACAGTATAATGCCCCCTAATACTCACTATACAGTATAATGTCCCCTAATACTCACTATATAGTACAATGCCCCCTAATACTCATTATACAGTATAATGTCCCCTAATACTCACTATACAGTATAATGCCCCCTGATACTCAGTATACAGTATAATGTCCCCTAATACTCACTATACAGTATAATGTCCCCTGATACTCACTATACAGTATAATGCCCCCTAATACTCAGTATACAGTATAATGCCCCCTAATACTCACTATACAGTATAATGCCCCATAATACTCAGTATACAGTATAATGCCCCCTAATACTCACTATACAGTATAATGTCCCCTAATACTCACTATACAGTATAATGTCCCCTAATACTCACTATACAGTATAATGTCCCCTAATACTCACTTTACAGTATAATGTCCCCTAATACTCACTATACAGTATAATTCCCCCTAATACTCACTTTACAGTATAATGTTTCCTAATACTCACTATACAGTATAATGTCCCCTAATACTCACTATACAGTATAATGCCCCCTAATACTCACTATACAGTATAATGTCCCCTAATACTCACTATACAGTATAATGTCCCCTAATACTCACTATACAGTATAATGTCCCCTAATACTCACTATACAGTATAATGTCCCCTAATACTCACTATACAGTATAATGTCCCCTAATACTCACTATACAGTATAATGTCCCCTAATACTCACTTTACAGTATAATGTCCCCTAATACTCACTATACAGTATAATTCCCCCTAATACTCACTTTACAGTATAATGTTTCCTAATACTCACTATACAGTATAATGTCCCCTAATACTCACTATACAGTATAATGCCCCCTAATACTCACTATACAGTATAATGTCCCCTAATACTCACTATACAGTATAATGTCCCCTAATACTCACTATACAGTATAATGTCCCCTAATACTCACTATACAGTATAATGCCCCCTAATACTCACTATACAGTATAATGTCCCCTAATACTCACTATACAGTATAATGCCCCCTGATACTCAGTATACAGTATAATGTCCCCTAATACTCACTATACAGTATAATGTCCCCTGATACTCACTATACAGTATAATGCCCCCTAATACTCAGTATACAGTATAATGCCCCCTAATACTCACTATACAGTATAATGTCCCCTAATACTCACTATACAGTATAATGTCCCCTAATACTCACTACACAGTATAATGTCCCCTAATACTCACTATACAGTATAATGTCCCCTAAAACTTACTATATAGTACAATGCCCCCTAATACTCATTATACAGTATAATGTCTCCTAATACTCACTATACAGTATAATGCCCCCTAATACTCACTATACAGTATAATGTCCCCTAATACTCACTATACAGTATAATGCCCCCTAATACTCACTATACAGTATAATGTCCCCTAATACTCACTATACAGTATAATGTCCCCTAATACTCACTATACAGTATAATGTCCCCTAATACTCACTTTACAGTATAATGTCCCCTAATACTCACTATACAGTATAATTCCCCCTAATACTCACTTTACAGTATAATGTTTCCTAATACTCACTATACAGTATAATGTCCCCTAATACTCACTATACAGTATAATGCCCCCTAATACTCACTATACAGTATAATGTCCCCTAATACTCACTATATAATATAATGTCCCCTAATACTCACTATACAGTATAATGTCCCCTAATACTCACTATACAGTATAATGTCCCCTAATACTCACTATACAGTATAATGTCCCCTAATACTCACTATACAGTATAATGCCCCCTAATACTCACTATACAGTATAATGTCCCCTAATACTCACTATACAGTATAATGCCCCCTAATACTCACTATACAGTATAATGTCCCCTAATACTCACTATACAGTATAATGTCCCCTAATACTCACTATACAGTATAATGCCCCCTAATACTCACTATACAGTATAATGCCCCCTAATACTCACTATACAGTATAACGCCCCCTAATACTCACTATACAGTATAACGTCCCCTAATACTCACTATACAGTATAATGTCCCCTAATACTCACTATACAGTATAATGTCCCCTAATACTCACTATACAGTATAATGCCCCCTAATACTCACTATACAGTATAATGTCCCCTAATACTCACTATACAGTATAATGCCCCCTAATACTCACTATACAGTATAATGTCCCCTAATACTCACTATACAGTATAATGTCCCCTAATACTCACTATACAGTATAATGTCCCCTAATACTCACTATACAGTATAATGTCCCCTAATACTCACTATACAGTATAATGTCCCCTAATACTCACTATACAGTTTAATGTCCCCTAATACTCACCATACATTATAATGTCCCCTAATACTCACTATATAGTATAATGTCCCCTAATACTCACTATACAGTATAATGTCCCCTAATACTCACTATACAGTATAATGCCCCCTAATACTCACTATACAGTATAATGTCCCCTAATACTCACTATACAGTATAATGCCCCCTAATACTCACTATACAGTATAATGTCCCCTAATACTCACTATACAGTATAATGTCCCCTAATACTCACTATACAGTATAATGTCCCCTAATACTCAGTATACAGTATAATGTCCCCTAATACTCACTATACAGTATAATGTCCCCTAATACTCACTATACAGTTTAATGTCCCCTAATACTCACCATACAGTATAATGTCCCCTAATACTCACTATATAGTATAATGTCCCCTAATACTCACTATACAGTATAATGTCCCCTAATACTCACTATACAGTATAATGCCCCCTAATACTCACTATACAGTATAATGTCCCCTAATACTCACTATACAGTATAATGTCCCCTAATACTCACCATACAGTATAATGTCCCCTAATACTCACCATACAGTATAATGTCCCCTAATACTCACTCTATAGTATAATGTCCCCTAATACTCACTATACAGTATAATGTCCCCTAATACTCACTCTATAGTATAATGTCCCCTAATACTCACTATACAGTATAATGTCCCCTAATACTCACCATACAGTATAATGTCCCCTAATACTCACTCTATAGTATAATGTCCCCTAATACTCACCATACAGTATAATGTCCCCTAATACTCACTATACAGTATAATGCCCCCTAATACTCAGTATACAGTATAATGTCCCCTAATACTCACCATACAGTATAATGTCCCCTAATACTCACTCTATAGTATAATGTCCCCTAATACTCACTATACAGTATAATGCCCCCTAATACTCACTATACAGTATAATGTCCCCTAATACTCACTATACAGTATAATGCCCCCTAATACTCACTATACAGTATAATGTCCCCTAATACTCACTATACAGTATAATGTCCCCTAATACTCACTATACAGTATAATGTCCCCTAATACTCACTATACAGTATAATGCCCCCTAATACTCACTATACAGTATGATGCCCAATTAGTGCCCCCTACAGGTTAGCCCCCCCCCCCCTCTTATACTCTATACACACTACATGGCCATATATAAGTCATACTGGTCCCACTGGGCTCAGTGCTCAGACCTCTGCCTGCTCCGCCATTGTGTCCATGTACAACCTGAGGACCCCGCATATTACTGTGCCGGACTGTAGGGCCCCCCCAGGCCCCGGCCCCTGCTGATCCAATACAGTCACTAGAAGTGAGAAGTAACAAGTAAGAAGCTAAAAACATGGAAATAATAAACCATCTCAGAAGATTTCCCATATTTGTTGTTGTGGGGCGGTGAAGGCCGATGTGTGACCCACAGAGTGACATGGAGCAGCCGGGATCACCTGGGGGTGGGGGGGGCAGCTGGGATCACCTGGGGGGGGGGGCAGCCGGGATCACCGGGGGGGGGGGGGGGCAGCCTGGATCACTGGGGGGGGGGGGGCAGCCTGGATCACTGGAGGGGGGGGCAGCTGGGATCACCTGGGGGGGGGGGGCAGCCGGGATCACCTGGGGGGGGGCAGCCGGGATCACCTGGGGGGGGGGCAGCCGGGATCACTGGGGGGGGCAGCCTGGATCACTGGGGGGGGGGGGGGGTTGGCAGCCGGGATCACTGGGGGGGGGGCAGCCTGGATCATCGGGGGGGGGGGGGGCAGCCTGGATCACCGGGGGGGGGGGGGGCAGCCTGGATCACTGGGGGGGGGGGCAGCCTGGATCACCGGGGGGGGGGGGCAGCCTGGATCACTGGGGGGGGGGCAGCCGGGATCACCTGGGGGGGGGCAGCCTGGATCACTGGGGGGGGGCAGCCTGGATCACCGGGGGGGGGGCAGCCTGGATCACTGGGGGGGGGGCAGCCGGGATCACCTGGGGGGGGCAGCCTGGATCACTGGGGGGGGGGGCAGCCTGGATCACCGGGGGGGGGCAGCCTGGATCACCGGGGGGGGGCAGCTTGGATCACTGGGGGGGGGGCAGCCGGGATCACCTGGGGGGGGGGCAGCCTGGATCACTGGGGGGGGGGCAGCCTGGATCACCGGGGGGGGGGGCAGCCTGGATCACTGGGGGGGGGGGGCAGCCTGGATCACCGGGGGGGGGGGGCAGCCTGGATCACCGGGGGGGGGGCAGCCTGGATCACTGGGGGGGGGCAGCCTGGATCACCGGGGGGGGGGGGGCAGCCTGGATCACCGGGGGGGGGGCAGCCTGGATCACCGGGGGGGGGGGGCAGCCTGGATCACTGGGGGGGGGCAGCCTGGATCACCGGGGGGGGGGGGGCAGCCTGGATCACCGGGGGGGGGGGCAGCCGGGATCACCTGGGGGGGGGGCAGCCTGGATCACTGGGGGGGGGGCCTTTCACCCAAATACAGTGGAATAGAAAGTGACCAGACAGTCCGATGTGCCGCAGAATAACCACAGCCATCCGCCATGTCCTGAGGGCCACCACAGCCGCCCCCACCTCCATCACTGAAGTCCCGGCACAGGTTCCTCTTGGGCCTGGAGAGGGGGATGGCGTCCACCCAGCAGTACAGCTCCTGCAGCCTCTGCTCATCAAACTCCAGCACCGCCGCCGCCGCCATCACACTGTGTACAGGGAGACATGGCAACCGCTGCCACAGCAATCAGGAGGCTTGGTGTATTCATCAAGCTTTATTGTCCCCATCAGTGGCTGACAGATGGGGAGGGGCCTGATATAGCGGCTGCTGTACTGTGTGCGGAGGGGGGGGGAGGGGGGAGTCTGCTGTGTCTGCTTGTCTGTCTGCCCGGTATAAATAAGGGCTCGTTCACATCTGCGCCCGGTCTCCGTACTTGAGGTTTCCGTTTCCTGCCTAAAACAGAGCAGGAGACGGAAACCTGCAGGACTCTTTCTTATTCATTTGAATGGGTGAGAGAGATGTCCGGCTGTGCGCGGCGGTGAGCGTTTTATGCTCTCCGCCACAAAACCAGGTTTTATAATCCGGACACAGAGTCAGACATGCAGTACTCTGTGTCCAGATAAAAAAATCCGGTTTTGCGGCAGAGAGCATAAAACGCTCACCGCCGCGCACGGCCGGACCCGGTCTGAGCTTTCCGACTTCTGGCATGCAGAAGATGGAAACCATAGAACGGAAAGAAGAACGCAGGTGTGAACCCAGCGTAAAGAGTATTAGAGTGATAGGTATTACACTACAGAAGATACAGACACAGGGCCAGTCACTAGATGTATACAGTGCACCCGCCGCCATCTACATGTGCCCCATAACAATCTATATACCCCTGTAATAAGAATGTATATACCCTTATATTAACAATGTATATACCCCTACAATAGTGACCAGTCACAGGTGCCCCATAACAATGTATATACCACTGTATATCCCTGTAATAGGAATGGAAACTGGGAGGATAAAAGAGAGGGTACTCGCGCTTCCTTTGTAGTGGAATAAAGCCCTAGTAGTTGGAGAGTAACGGCTGCTTGTTCTCCTCTATAGAACCAGAACTCTTGATGGCACCTTTATGGTGTTTTGATAGAAATATAGATATTGTTCCGGCTCTGAGGTCGTCTATGGGGTTCACCTTCACCTGGAACAGCAGCTGCTCCCTGGGGACGAACTGTAAGTGACCAACAGAAAGGGAACTAGATTCACTAAAAACACCCGGGTGGGCGCACAGTCCCTTGTGGGTGGAAGGATTGAAACCGATACTTGAATTACAGCAACGGTTTATTGAAGGACAAATCTGAGAGTAGATAACGCGTTTCCAGGCCTTTGGGCTACAAAGCCCACCCCTTCATCAGATCTAGTGGAAGAATATAAAATACCACATTCAGTAACATACAGTCATATATATATATATATATATATATATATATATATATATATATATATATATTATAAACACAGCTGTATTCATATAATAAAAACTCCATAATGTCATGAAATTAAAAATCATGATACAAAGAATTAAAGTGAACATAAAAATAATGGCTACATAGAAATGAATAGAATAAATAAGACCATATATAAGCTGGTGACCATGACTGGCAGAGGATGTTTCTCCTCTGTATGGTGGCTAGGAGTCATGAGCTGTGTGTAGAGATATTGGGAGTATATTGTGGTTATATTGTGTGTACAGACCGAAGGAGAAGGTTAGTGGCATGCCTAGGGGGCTTACTATATACACAAACCAAACAGTGAGGTTTAGTGCCAATGCTCTGGACTCAGAGCTCACACATGCAGAGGTGATCTAATAAGGAGAAAAAGAAAATAAGGAAATAATGACCTTGTTCAAATCAAAGTCCAGAGTCAGATCTATGAAGGCCTCACTTCTGAGCTTATATGTAGTCTACTAAGTGTGCAGGGAGGCTACAGGTGAGGGCCTCATTCTCATAGCCAGGTCTGGAGCATTGCACCTGCAGAGATTCAACATCTTGTGGACAGGCATTGCTAAAATGTACAAACAAATATATATATATTGTTTACTATAGCAGTATATGTAATAAGAATGTATATACATACTGTATACAACTGTAATAAGAATGTATATACCACTGTATACCCCTGTAATAAGACTGTATATACCCCTATAATAACAATGTATATACCCCTATATTATTGTACCAGTCACAGGTGCCACATAACAATGTATATACCCCTAGATTAGATCCGTAAATGCTGCAGTTACCAGCTGGCAATGTGTTTGGCTATAATATCTACAGCACTGCCCCCACTAGAGGGCCCCAGCTCAGCAGGTGTAGACAGCACAGTACAAGGCCGGACCAGGATATATAGACTAGAGGAGACCCTATGGACACTGCTCTCAGGACTTAAGGGCAGGTATGACACAGTATTTAGATACCTGTCCCATAAATCATGCGGACGTTCCCTCTCACCGGGTATCCAGGTCTACAAGCTCCTGATAGACAGACATGTGTCTTGTAGTAGGTTATAGCTCCCCCAGTACTGACTGTGTACAGGATACAGAGCGGACAGGGCCTCACATGAGCCTCCAGAGATCAGGGGGACCCATAACAAATCAAAGTGGGGTCCCCTCATGATCTACCACCTCTTAGGTCGCTGCATATGATGCTCTTGTAGCAGAATTTATTTCTTCAAGATTTCTTCTTGTGCTGAACTCCTGTCGAGGCTCTAAGGCCAAGGCTTTGGCCATCATAGAAGGACCCACCAGAGTCTGTCTGTGCCTAATAGACACATGTCTATTGCCACTAAATGGCTCCATTGGTCATGGAAGGGCCACCCTTTACCAACACAGAGTCTCACAGCAATGATGGGGACTGAAGCTCCCCAGGTACGATAATTCCAACAATTTACCAGCCAAGGACCTCTTCAGTCCAGTATTTTTACCCTGTTTGAGGGATTATTATACCAAATTCTCACAAGTCCTATATGTGCCAATGGCCAGACTACTCTTCGGAGGTCTTCCTACCTGGTGGTTTAGTTGGCTCCAGCCCTAAGATGATCATCCTTAGAAGTAACAGGAAACAATGTAAGTGGTCCTCAAGGTTCATTGGTCCTGAGTAAGGTGCTCCAGGACCAGGAGGTGGCCACCACCTTCTCACCAGTCTTTCCGATGACTCCTGCCATCCTCCTGTTTCTGTGATTTCGTAAGACAACACGCCAACAACTCCTCTCTCTGTGCCCAAACATCAAGCACCCACTTCTGGTGATGGTCTCCATTCCCATCATGGACACCAACTATTCCAGGACACTCCTCTGCCCATGAACTTGTCAAGTCATCCCTTGGCCGGTGTCACCATGACAAGGTCATCTACCTTTCATTATAGTTAATGTCTAAAGTCACCTAGAGGATGGGGGCAACGGGATGAGCCCTGAAAATCATAAAGGAAGAAGCATTAAGAGGGCAGACGGGCAGCCCTAACGCTTTCAGGGTGTATAGGATTACGTACAAGCCTAAGATGGTACCTGGACTTCTAGGTAGTGACGGTGGAGACAGGAAAATAAGATGTGATGATTTGGTAAGAAACAGTAGATAGGGTAAGGTAGACAAGGCTGTTGTGAAGACTCCTCCACGTGTTCCATAATCGATTGTTCAATGTTATACCAAACCATATCCATTTATAGATAAGCCCTATACAATATGGACAGTGACTATGTAAAGCTAAATATGGGTCTTGTCATGAAGAGTAGAGTATGGTGCACAACCATCAGAGGACGCCAAAGATGGGAAGTGTCTCCAAGCAAGCGACCAGTTCGATCAACTTAGACTCCACAATAAAATATTCGATGTGTAATACTGAAAGGTAATATGGACCCCCAGTACAGATCTATATGGAAAGGTCAGAAGTTTATCACAACAACCAGACCTCTGTTATCACATGTGAGCAGGTTCCCTGGCCATGACTCCCCGGAGGTCCATCATAGAAATACAGGAAACGGTGGAAAAATAAATGAACTGGTTAATGTCAGAAAAGCCCTGGACACTGAGTAGTAATGGAGAAAAATGTATCCGGCGTGGAGTATAGAACATCAAGAAGCCAGTTATTTATTCACCATTAAGATCCATAGATGTGCACAGCATGAAAACATGACCAATGTGCGGCCACAGCAGCAGAATCCCTCTCCGCTAACACGTAAACTGGTAACTCCAGCTCTTACTCATAGAAATCGCTGGAAATTCTTAAAGAAGTATAAAGTATGGACCATAGGTGTAACTCACCCTGTGCCCCTTGGTCATATGTAGGAAATCATCATTAGGTCTTGTGTAAGACATTATCATTACATCTTGTGTAGGACATCATCATTAGATCGTGTGTAGGACATCATCATCAGATGTTGAGTAGGACGTCATCATCAGATCGTGTGTAGGACGTCATCATCAGATCTTGTGTAGGACACCATCATCAGATCGTGTGTAGGACGTCATCATCAGATCTTGTGTAGGACATCATCATCAGATCGTGTGTAGGACGTCATCATCAGATCTTGTGTAGGACATCATCATCAGATCTTGTGTAGGACGTCATCATCAGATCGTGTGTAGGACGTCATCATCAGATCGTGTGTAGGACGTCATCATCAGGTCATGTATAGGACATCATCATCAGATCTTGTGTAGGACATCATCATCAGATCTTGTGTAGGACGTCATCATCAGGTCATGTATAGGACATCATCATCAGATCGTGTGTAGGACATCATCATCAGATCTTGTGTAGGACGTCATCATCAGGTCATGTATAGGACATCATCATCAGATCTTGTGTAGGACATCATCATCAGATCGTGTGTAGGACATCATCATCAGATCGTGTGTAGGACATCATCATCAGATCGTGTGTAGGACGTCATCATCAGATCTTGTGTAGGACGTCATCATCAGATCTTGTGTAGGACGTCATCATCAGATCGTGTGTAGGGCGTCATCATCAGATCGTGTGTAGGACGTCATCATCAGATCGTGTGTAGGATGTCATCATCGGATCTTGTGTAGGACATCATCGGATCGTGTGTAGGACATTATCGGATCGTGTGTAGGACGTCATCATCAGTTCGTGTGTAGAACGTCATCATCAGGTCATGTATAGGACATCGTCATCAGATCTTGTGTAGGACATCATCATCAGATCGTGTGCAGGACGTCATCATCAGATCGTGTGTAGGGCGTCATCATCAGATCGTGTGTAGGAAATCATCATCAGATCTTGTGTAGGACATCATCATTAGATCTTGTGTAGGACATCATCATCAGATCTTGTGTAGGACATCATCATTAGATCGTGTGTAGGACATCATTATCAGATCGTGTGTAGGACGTCATCATCAGATCTTGTGTAGGACGTCATCATCAGGTGTTGTGTAGGACATCATCATCAGATCTTGTGTAGGACATCATCATCAGATCTTGTGTAGGACATCATCATCAGATTTTGTGTAGGACATAATCAGATCTTGTGTAGGACGTCATCATCAGATCGTGTGTAGGGCGTCATCATCAGATCGTGTGTAGGACATCATCATCAGATCGTGTGTAGGGCGTCATCATCAGATCGTGTGTAGGACATCATCATCAGATCTTGTCTAAGACATCATCATCAGATCGTGTGTAGGACGTCATCATCAGATCGTGTGTAGGACGTCATCATCAGATCGTGTGTAGGATGTCATCATCGGATCTTGTGTAGGACATCATCGGATCGTGTGTAGGACGTCATCATCGGATCGTGTGTAGGACATCATCGGATCGTGTGTAGGACGTCATCATCGGATCGTGTGTAGGACGTCATCATCAGATCGTGTGTAGGATATCATCATCAGATCTTGTGTAGGATGTCATCATCGGATCTTGTGTAGGACATCATCGGATCGTGTGTAGGACGTCATCATCGGATCGTGTGTAGGACATCATCGGATCGTGTGTAGGACGTCATCATCGGATCGTGTGTAGGACGTCATCATCAGATCGTGTGTAGGATATCATCATTAGATCTTGTGTAGGACGTCATCATCAGATCTTGTGTAGGACATCATCATTAGATTGTGTGTAGGACATCATTATCAGATCGTGTGTAGGACGTCATCATCAGATCTTGTGTAGGACGTCATCATCAGGTGTTGTGTAGGACATCATCATCAGATCTTGTGTAGGACATCATCATCAGATCTTGTGTAGGACATCATCATCAGATTTTGTGTAGGACATAATCAGATCTTGTGTAGGACGTCATCATCAGATCGTGTGTAGGACATCATCATCAGATCGTGTGTAGGACATCATCATCAGATCTTGTGTAGGACATCATCATCAGATCTTGTGTAGGACGTCATCATCAGATCGTGTGTAGGACATCATCATCAGATCGTGTGTAGGACGTCATCATCAGATCGTGTGTAGGACATCATCATCAGATCGTGTGTAGGACATCATCATCAGATCTTGTGTAGGACATCATCATCAGATTTTGTGTAGGACATAATCAGATCTTGTGTAGGACGTCATCATCAGATCGTGTGTAGGACATCATCATCAGATCGTGTGTAGGACATCATCATCAGATCTTGTGTAGGACATCATCATCAGATTTTGTGTAGGACATAATCAGATCTTGTGTAGGACGTCATCATCAGATCGTGTGTAGGACATCATCATCAGATCGTGTGTAGGACATCGTCATCAGATCTTGTGTAGGACATCGTCATCAGATCTTGTGTAGGACATCATCACTGGTCGTATGTGGACAGTATATGTGTATAGTCAATTCTATATTTGCACCTCACTGTGTCTACAGAAAGTATTTACTCATTTGACTGATACATGAGCAGTTTTTTGAAGATTTTTTGATCCTGATGAAGATACAACCATCTATTAACCTGTACCTGGAGATGCTCTCAGTGCTGGTGGGAGGGGGATCAGGTTTTAGCGTTTTCACAGAACCCTGGAGCTCAGAGCTCAGCCCCGGGGATAAGAGTCTCCTACATTTTTGGAATGAATCGCTTCTTAACGCTTCACATTCACGGTTTCCTCAGAATCCACTAAAAGAAACATTTTTATAGGACGTGTCAAATGGTAAAGTTACAGCCCCGAGCCCTGAACGAATCCCACCTGTCCGGGGCAAGCGGGGGCCATGAAGGAGCCGGGAATGTGATACCCACTCACCCCATGTAGGTCAGATCTTATAACGGGGCACGTACAGGAACTGAACTCACTTCTGGTCTTATGAGACACCAAGTCATGTTCTAGAAGTACAGTAGATGTGCACCAGCTGACCCCACTGATACTGGGACTGGCTGACCATGGGGTGTGTATGAGGGGCTCCCATCTCTCCCCCCTATGAATGATGATAGGATAATAGGGTCACCCAGTCCTCAGCAGCCGTATAATCCCCTATGTGGAGGTGTGTGACCGCGGCACCACCATCTGGATCATTATGTATTGTAACTATGATGTGGAGCCCTTATATATGGGGTCAGCGGCTGTATCCGGGGTGCATGTATGGGACATGTATAGGACCAGCAGTGCCGAGAGTCCTGTGAAGTTGTGTTTAGCGCTGTGAGAGGATCAAACACATTAGAAGCAGAACTCGAACTCAGAGTCACCTCACTGCCCTCCAGGAACACAGCTCCCCCTGCAAGGTACTCTAGTAATGGCTTGTCTGGACCTGTCTCCACATCTCTCCAGCTGTGAACTTCTCTAACGTACCCTCTATCCAGGACACCACACTCTGCATCCATCTCCAGAACACTGCACTTTGCGCCTGTCTCCAGGACTCTGCACTCAGCATCCATCTCCAGAACACTGCACTTTGCACCCGTCCTCAGAACACTGCAGTCTACACCCGTCTCCAGGACACTGCACTCTGCATCCATCTCCAGGAAACCCTACTCTGCGCCCATCTCCAGGATACTGCACTCTCCCATCTCTAGATCACTGCACTCTGCGCCCGTCTCCAGGACACTACACTCTGTGCCTGTCTCCAGGATACTGCACTCTCCCATCTCTAGATCACTGCACTCTGCGCCCGTCTCCAGGACACTGCACTCTGTGCCTGTCTCCAGGACACTACACTCTGCGCCCGTCTCCAGGACACTGCACTCTGCGCCTGTCTCCAGGACACTACACTCTGCGCCTGTCTCCAGAACACTGCACTTTGCACCAATCCTCAGAACACTGCACTCTGCGCCCATCTCCAGGACACTGCACTCTGCACCCGTCTCCAGGAAACCCTATTCTGCGCCCATCTCCAGGACACTGCACTCTCCCATCTCTAGATCACTGCACTCTCCCATCTCTAGATCACTGCACTCTGCACCTGTCTCCAGGACACTGCACTCTGCACCTGTCTCCAGGACACTGCACTCTGAATCCCTCTCCAGAACACTGCACTCTGAATCCCTCTCCAGAACACTGCACTCTGCGCCCGTCTCCAGAACACTGCACTCTGCACCCGTCTCCAGGACACTGCACTCTGCACCCGTCTCCAGGACACTGCACTTTGCAACCATCTCCAGAACACTGCACTCTCCCATCTCTAGATCACTGCACTCTGCATCCATCTCCAGAACACTTCACCCATCTCCAGGACACTGCACTTTGCAACCATCTCCAGAACACTGCACTCTCCCATCTCTAGATCACTGCACTCTGCACCCATCTCCAGGACACTTCACCCATCTGCAGGACACTGCACCCTTCACCCATCTCCAGGACACTGCACCCATCTCCAGGACTCTTCACCCATCTCCAGGACACTGCATCCTTCACCCATCTCCAGAACACTGCACTCTGCACCCGTCTCCAGGACACTGCACTCTGCACCCGTCTCCAGGACACTGCACTTTGCAACCATCTCCAGAACACTGCACTCTCCCATCTCTAGATCACTGTACTCTGCATCCATCTCCAGAACACTTCACCCATCTCCAGGACACTGCACTTTGCAACCATCTCCAGAACACTGCACTCTCCCATCTCTAGATCACTGCACTCTGCACCCATCTCCAGGACTCTTCACCCATCTCCAGGACACTGCATCCTTCACCCATCTCCAGGACACTGCACTCTGCATCCATCTCAAGGAAACTGTTCCTGTATCTATGACACTGCATTCTCCCATCTCTAGATCACTGCATTTTGCACCCATCTTTAGGATACTGCACTCTATAGGTTATTGACATCTCCAGGACTCTACACCTTTCTCCCATCACTAGGACACTGTATTCCTCTCTCTCCATGATTCTGCACCCTGCTCTCCAGAAATTGTACTCTGCATCTAGAGGACACTGCATTCTCCCATGTTTCAGGCAAATGCTCTCTCTCCAGGACACTGCACCCTGCTCTCATCTTTAGGACATTGCACTTATTTCTCTGCAGAACACTGCATTCTTCCATGGTCACTACACCCTCCTTGCCCATTCCCAGGACACTGCATACTGCCCTCTCCAGAACACTCATCTCCAGGACACTGCACTCCATTCACTGATCTCCAGAACATCGCATTATCCCCTCTCTAGGTCTCAGCTCTCCCGTCTGCTCACCTCTCCCATCCATGTTCTCTAGGACACTGCACACTTCTTACCTATCTTCAGGACACTGCACCTTCCTCCAGAAGACTGCACTCTGCTCTGCCATTCCCAAGACACTTTAGGGTCCTTTTCCCTTCTGAAGACACTGCACCCTCAAATCCAGCAGTCTTTGCCTTCCTTTCCTCTTGCCAGGGCACTGCACCCTCTTCATCCTGTCTCAGGACACTGCACTCTTCTCCCACATACCCTGCAGTCTTCTCTTCCCATTACTTGACCCTCCACCCTCTCCTCCTGCTCCACCACTCTCTTGCCAGTGCCCCCTCCTGGATCCCGCAGCCTGCTCCAGTATTTAATAGGGTCTCCATATAGGATGAAGAATCTCCTGCAGACCCTGATCTTCATATTTATGCAGCAGTTCTTTCCCCGGACACATGGTAAGGGACTTCTACATATATGTGCCTGTGACGTGTTTGTTGTCTCATATAAGCGCATATAACTATTATTACATCACATAATGCCCATGAAATGACAAGGTGACCTGACTCCGCATGACGGGTCCTGGAGACTTACCTATTATCCACCTCTCATGGGTGATATCGCACCAAAGGCTGGATATGGTCAGCTATAGGGGTTGTGTACTGAACATATACTGTAATGTGTATGTCCTAAAAGATATCCACATCGTGCAGGAACAGATAGGACTAATACAAAGCAGAAATGTTCCAGGGAGACTGCAATGGGGTCATACAACACCCCTTACAAGCTGCAAACCCTGACAATGAAAGTCAGTGAACTTAGTATTTCTTACATTATTATATTCTGGCGAATCTGAAGGCCAAAAAGTAGTCTGAAAGCTGGCATGGTGTGTCCAGGCGTGATATGTCCAGTATGTCCAGGCGTGATATGTCCAGTATGTCCAGGCGTGATATGTCCAGTATGTCCAGGCATGGTATGTTCAGGCGTGATATGTCCAGTATGTCCAGGCATGGTATGTTCAGGCGTGATATGTCCAGTATGTCCAGGTGTGGTATATTCAGGTGTAGTATGTCCAGACGTGGCATGTCCAGGTGTGGTATGTCCAGCAAAAATTGTACTTAATGTGCCCGTCTTGTGTCAGCCATGCCAGGCCCGAGGAACCAGAGAACAACAGAAGGAATCACTGAGAAGACATCCAGAGTCTACAAGATGGACAACAAGGTGAATGCGGGGTACAGGATAATGACAGGCTGATACTTGGGGTACAGGATAATGACAGGCTGATACTCGGGGTACAGGGTAATGACAGGCTGATACTTGGGGTACAGGATAATGACAGGCTGATACTTGGGGTACAGGATAATGACAGGCTGATATTCGGGGTATTATTCCACCTCTCATACATGTCGCTCGTGTGATAATCTATAGACAGAAGCTCTGTGCACTGATATCTGTGTTTATTGTACAGTCTTATATTCAATTTTGGACCTAAAGTTATGCTATGTCTTACTTTCGGGGGAACAGAATATATATATATATATCTAGTCCTTATATCTGCTCTCTATATTATTATTCTAGAGTCTGTACCAGAACCAGCTCCAGTATCCTGTACAGATCAATGGGACAGACCATGTACTGCATCTCAGGAAAGCAACGTGAGTTCTGCAAGACCAGATCATATATATGTCATAGTGAGCGCAGCTCTGGAGTATAATACAGGATAAGTAATGTAATGTATGTACACAGTGACTGCACCAGCAGAATAGTGAGCGCAGCTCTGGAGTATAATACAGGATAAGTAATGTAATGTATGTACACAGTGACTGTACCGGCAGAATAGTGAGCGCAGCTCTGGAGTATAATACAGGATAAGTAATGTAATGTATGTACACAGTGACTGCACCAGCAGAATAGTGAGCGCAGCTCTGGAGTATAATACAGGATAAGTAATGTAATGTATGTACACAGCGACTGTACCGGCAGAATAGTGAGCGCAGCTCTGGAGTATAATACAGGATAAATAATGTAATGTATGTACACAGTGACTGCACCAGCAGAATAGTGAGCGCAGCTCTGGAGTATAATACAGGATAAGTAATGTAATGTATGTACACAGTGACTGCACCAGCAGAATAGTGAGCGCTGCTCTGGAGTATAATACAGGATAAGTAATGTATGTACACAGTGACTGTACCAGCAGAATAGTGAGTGCAGCTCTGGAGTATAATACAGGATAAGTAATGTAATGTATGTACACAGTGACTGTACCAGCAGAATAGTGAGCGCAGCTCTGGAGTATAATACAGGATAAGTAATGTAATGTATGTACACAGTGACTGTACCAGCAGAATAGTGAGCGCTGCTCTGGGGTATAATACAGGATAAGTAATGTAATGTATGTACACAGTGACTGCACCAGCAGAATAGTGAGCGCAGCTCTGGAGTATAATACAGGATAAGTAATGTAATGTATGTACACAGCGACTGCACCAGCAGAATAGTGAGCGCAGCTCTGGAGTATAATACAGGATAATGATGTAATGTATGTACACAGTGACTGCACCAGCAGAATAGTGAGCACAGCTCTGGAGTATAAATACAGGATAAGTAATGTAATGTATGTACACAGTGACTGTACCAGCAGAATAGTGAGCGCAGCTCTGGAGTATAATACAGGATAAGTAATGTAATGTATGTACATAGTGACTGTACCAGCAGAATAGTGAGTGCAGCTCTGGAGTATAATACAGGATAAGTAATGTAATGTATGTACACAGTGACTGCACCAGCAGAATAGTGAGCGCAGCTCTGGGGTATAATACAGGATAAGTAATGTAATGTATGTACACAGTGACTGTACCAGCAGAATAGTGAGCGCAGCTCTGGAGTATAATACAGGATAAGTAATGTAATGTATGTACACAGTGACTACACGAGCAGAATAGTGAGCGCAGCTCTGGAGTATAATACAGGATAAGTAATGTAATGTATGTACACAGTGACTGTACCAGCAGAATAGTGAGTGCAGCTCTGGAGTATAATACAGGATAAGTAATGTAATGTATGTACACAGTGACTGCACCAGCAGAATAGTGAGCGCAGCTCTGGAGTATAATACAGGATAAGTAATGTAATGTATGTACACAGCGACTGTACCGGCAGAATAGTGAGCGCAGCTCTGGAGTATAATACAGGATAAATAATGTAATGTATGTACACAGTGACTGCACCAGCAGAATAGTGAGCGCAGCTCTGGAGTATAATACAGGATAAGTAATGTAATGTATGTACACAGTGACTGCACCAGCAGAATAGTGAGCGCTGCTCTGGAGTATAATACAGGATAAGTAATGTATGTACACAGTGACTGTACCAGCAGAATAGTGAGTGCAGCTCTGGAGTATAATACAGGATAAGTAATGTAATGTATGTACACAGTGACTGTACCAGCAGAATAGTGAGCGCAGCTCTGGAGTATAATACAGGATAAGTAATGTAATGTATGTACACAGTGACTGTACCAGCAGAATAGTGAGCGCTGCTCTGGGGTATAATACAGGATAAGTAATGTAATGTATGTACACAGTGACTGCACCAGCAGAATAGTGAGCGCAGCTCTGGAGTATAATACAGGATAAGTAATGTAATGTATGTACACAGCGACTGCACCAGCAGAATAGTGAGCGCAGCTCTGGAGTATAATACAGGATAATGATGTAATGTATGTACACAGTGACTGCACCAGCAGAATAGTGAGCACAGCTCTGGAGTATAAATACAGGATAAGTAATGTAATGTATGTACACAGTGACTGTACCAGCAGAATAGTGAGCGCAGCTCTGGAGTATAATACAGGATAAGTAATGTAATGTATGTACATAGTGACTGTACCAGCAGAATAGTGAGTGCAGCTCTGGAGTATAATACAGGATAAGTAATGTAATGTATGTACACAGTGACTGCACCAGCAGAATAGTGAGCGCAGCTCTGGGGTATAATACAGGATAAGTAATGTAATGTATGTACACAGTGACTGTACCAGCAGAATAGTGAGCGCAGCTCTGGAGTATAATACAGGATAAGTAATGTAATGTATGTACACAGTGACTACACGAGCAGAATAGTGAGCGCAGCTCTGGAGTATAATACAGGATAAGTAATGTAATGTATGTACACAGTGACTACACGAGCAGAATAGTGAGCGCTGCTCTGGAGTATAATACAGGATAAGTAATGTAATGTATGTACACAGTGACTGTACCAGCAGAATAGTGAGCGCAGCTCTGGAGTATAATACAGGATAAGTAATGTAATGTATGTACACAGTGACTACACGAGCAGAATAGTGAGCGCAGCTCTGGAGTATAATACAGGATAAGTAATGTAATGTATGTACACAGTGACTACACGAGCAGAATAGTGAGCGCTGCTCTGGAGTATAATACAGGATAAGTAATGTAATGTATGTACACAGTGACTGCACCAGCAGAATAGTGAGCGCAGCTCTGGAGTATAATACAGGATAAGTAATGTAATGTATGTACACAGTGACTGTACCAGCAGAATAGTGAGCGCTGCTCTGGAGTATAATACAGGATAAGTAATGTAATGTATGTACACAGTGACTGCACTAGCAGAATAGTGAGCGCAGCTCTGGAGTATAATACAGGATAAGTAATGTAATGTATGTACACAGTGACTGTACCAGCAGAATAGTGAGCGCAGCTCTGGAGTATAATACAGGATAAGTAATGTAATGTATGTACACAGTGACTGCACCAGCAGAATAGTGAGCGCAGCTCTGGAGTATAATACAGGATAAGTAATGTAATGTATGTACACAGTGACTGTACCAGCAGAATAGTGAGCGCAGCTCTGGGGTATAATACAGGATAAGTAATCTAATGTATGTACACAGTGACTGCACTAGCAGAATAGTGAGCGCAGCTCTGGAGTATAATACAGGATAAGTAATGTAATGTATGTACACAGTGACTGTACCAGCAGAATAGTGAGCGCAGCTCTGGAGTATAATACAGGATAAGTAATGTAATGTATGTACACAGTGACTGCACCAGCAGAATAGCGAGCGCAGCTCTGGAGTATAATACAGGATAAGTAATGTAATGTATGTACACAGTGACTGCACCAGCAGAATAGTGAGCGCAGCTCTGGAGTATAATACAGGATAAGTAATGTAATGTATGTACACAGTGACTGCACCAGCAGAATAGCGAGCGCAGCTCTGGAGTATAATACAGGATAAGTAATGTAATGTATACAGAGACTACACTGTCAGTAGGTAACCTATAACTATGTGAGATGAAGCAGTGATTGGTCTGTGAGGTTCTGGGTTTCTCGGGGACCTTCAGGTTTCTGTACTAGAATTCCTCAGGTGTCTCCTCAGTGAATCATCTGACAACTTCCCCGTGTGCTTGGTATGTGACGTGCTCCTGACACCAGCGACAGCTTCAGGATGTAATGTTGACCTTCTACTTCAGAAGCTAAACCTTGGCTGACCCTTCTTACAAGGCCATTATGTGGATCCTATACTGGAGAGGACTTGAGGCTCCAGAGGTGCAGAGGAAGCAGTAACTGGGCCCTGAAGCCTTGGGAGGGGGTACAAAGACCCTCTGACACATCATATACATCACTATGCTGAGGGCCACAAGGTAGGGGCCCCATTTCAGATATTGTTCTGGGGTCCAGGAGCTTCTCTGGTGACTCCTCAGTCATCTATAGTCCTGCTGTCAGCCAAGTCCTAACGGATCCCCCAAGGGAGTCTAAGCGTGTTCTGTAAGAGCAGTCACTAATAACATCTGGTCCTTAGAAGGTCCAATAATTCGGTAAGTCCAACCTCAGATGAACATCAAGACACAGCAGCTTCCCATGTGTAAAAATTAAAGTGCCCCCCCCCCATGACCCAATATCTGTAGAACCTCTCAATAACCTGTAGTCCTGCTTTTCTGGAGTTACTTCAGCCGGTAACGGGCCCTATTTACTTACTGATCCTGGCAGGGGCCGGAATCGGTAACTGACACCGCGGGCCCCACAAACAATATTATTATACTCAGGGGTCTTTTCAGATAAAATACAATACAATAATCAGAGGCCCAGGAGAGGTAAGGGAACATAAAAAAAAACCATGTTACTTACTTCTCCTGGCTCCAGGCAGGCTTCAAGCCTACTTGTATGACATCCCTGACGTCATTGAAGATGGCCGGCACCACCGAGAAGTGCAGAGGAGCCAGGGAGAGGTAAGTAACAACATTTTTTATGTTTGTATCCCTCCTGGGTCTCCAATTATTATACTCTGAGGTCTGAAAAGAGTATCAGGGGACACTATGGGACATAATACTGTGTTCAGGGGACACTATGGGACATAATACTGTGTGCAGGGGTCACTATGGGACATAATACTGTGTGCAGGGGATACTATGGGACATAATACTGTGTGCAGGGGCCACTATGGAGCACAATACTGTGTGCAGGGCCACTATGGGACATAATACTGTGTACTGAGGCCACTATGGGACATAATACTGTGTACAGGGGCCACTATGGGACATAATACTGTGTGCAGGGGCCACTATGGGACATAATACTGTGTGCAGGGGCCACTATGGGACATAATACTGTGTGCAGGGGCCACTATGGGACATAATACTGTGTGCAGGGGTCACTATGGGACATAATACTGTGTGCAGGGGCCACTATGGGGCATAATACTGTGTGCAGGGGAAACTATGGGACATAATACTGTGTGCAGGGGCCAGTATGGGACATAATACTGTGTGCAGGGGCCACTATGGGACATAATATTGTGTGCAGGGGCCACTATGGGACATAATATTGTGTGCAGGGGCCACTATGGGAGATAATACTGTGTGCAGGGGCCACTATGGGACATAATACTGTGTGCAGGGGCCACTATGGGACATAATACTGTGTGCAGGGGCCACTATGGGACATAATACTGTGTGCAGGGGTCACTATGGGGCATAATACTGTGTGCAGGGGCCACTATGGGGTATAATACTGTGTGCAGGGGCCACTATGGGACATAATACTGTGTGCAGGGGACACTATGGGACATAATACTGTGTGCAGGGGCCACTATGGGGGATATTACTGTGTGCAGGGGCCACTATGGGACATAATACTGTGTGCAGGGGTCACTATGGGACATAATACTGTGTGCAGGGGCCACTATGGGACATAATATTGTGTGCAGGGGCCACTATGGGAGATAATACTGTGTGCAGGGGCCACTATGGGGCATAATACTGTGTGCAGGGGCCACTATGGGACATAATACTGTGTGCAGGGGCCACTATGGGACATAATACTGTGTGCAGGGGCCACTATGGGACATAATACTGTGTGCAGGGGCCACTATGGGACATAATACTGTGTGCAGGGGCCACTAGGGGGGATAATACTGTGTGCAGGGGCCACTATGGGACATAATATTGTGTGCAGGGGCCACTATGGGAGATAATACTGTGTGCAGGGGCCACTATGGGGCATAATACTGTGTGCAGGGGCCACTATGGGACATAATACTGTGTGCAGGGGCCACTATGGGACATAATACTGTGTGCAGGGGACACTATGGGACATAATACTGTGTGCAGGGGCCACTATGGGGGATAATACTGTGTGCAGGGGCCACTATGGGGCATAATACTGTGTGCAGGGGTCACTATGGGACATAATACTGTGTGCAGGGGCCACTATGGGACATAATACTGTGTACAGGGGTCACTATGAGACATAATACTGTGTGCTGGGACACTATGGGACATAATACTGTGTGCAGGGGCCACTATGGGACATAATACTGTGTGCAGGGGTCACTATGGGACATAATACTGTGTGCAGGGGCCACTATGGGACATAATACTGTGTGCAGGGGACACTATGGGACATAATACTGTGTGCAGGGACCACTATGGGACATAATACTGTGTGCAGGGGACACTATGGGACATAATACTGTGTGCAGGGGACACTATGGGACATAATACTGTGTGCAGGGGTCACTATGGGACATAATACTGTGTGCAGGGGCCACTATGGGGGATAATACTGTGTGCAGGGGCCACTATGGGGCATAATACTGTGTGCAGGGGCCACTATGGGACATAATACTGTGTGCAGGGGCCACTATGGGACATAATACTGTGTGCAGGGACAACTATGGGACATAATACTGTGTGCAGGGGTCACTATGGGGGATAATACTGTGTGCAGGGGCCACTATGGGACATAATACTGTGTGCAGGGGCCACTATGGGACATAATACTGTGTGCAGGGGTCACTATGGGACATAATACTGTGTGCAGGGGCCACTATGGGACATAATACTGTGTGCAGGGGCCACTATGGGGCATAATACTGTGTGCAGGGGTCACTATGGGACATAATACTGTGTGCAGGGGCCACTATGGGACATAATACTGTGTGCAGGGGCCACTATGGGACATAATACTGTGTGCAGGGGCCACTATGGGACATAATACTGTGTGCAGGGACCACTATGGGACATAATACTGTGTGCAGGGGCCACTATGGGACATAATACTGTGTGCAGGGGCCACTATGGGGGATAATACTGTGTGCAGGAGCCACTATGGGACATAATACTGTGCAGGGGCCACTATGGGGCATAATACTGTGTGCAGGAGCCACTATGGGACATAATACTGTGCAGGGGCCACTATGAGGGATAATACTGTGTGCAGGGGCCACTATGGGACATAATACTGTGTGCAGGGGCCACTATGGGACATAATACTGTGTGCAGGGGACACTATGGGACATAATACTGTGTGCAGGGGTCACTATGGGACATAATACTGTGTGCAGGGGTCACTATGGGACATAATACTGTGTGCAGGGGCCACTATGGGACATAATACTGTGTGCAGGGGTCACTATGGGACATAATACTGTGTGCAGGGGCCACTATGGGACATAATACTGTGTGCAGGGGCCACTATGGGACATAATACTGTGTGCAGGGGCCACTATGGGAGATAATACTGTGTGCAGGGGCCACTATGGGACATAATACTGTGTGCAGGGGCCACTATGGGGCATAATACTGTGTGCAGGGGTCACTATGGGACATAATACTGTGTGCAGGGGCCACTATGGGACATAATACTGTGTGCAGGGGCCACTATGGGGCATAATACTGTGTGCAGGAGCCACTATGGGACATAATACTGTGTGCAGGGGCCACTATGGGGGATAATACTGTGTGCAGGGGCCACTATGGGACATAATACTGTGTGCAGGGGCCACTATGGGGCATAATACTGTGTGCAGGGGTCACTATGGGACATAATACTGTGTGCAGGGGCCACTATGGGACATAATACTGTGTGCAGGGGCCACTATGGGACATAATACTGTGTGCAGGGACCACTATGGGACATAATACTGTGTGCAGGGGCCACTATGGGACATAATACTGTGTGCAGGGGCCACTATGGGACATAATACTGTGTGCAGGGGCCACTATGGGGGATAATACTGTGTGCAGGGGCCACTATGGGACATAATACTGTGTGCAGGGGCCACTATGGGACATAATACTGTGCAGGGGCCACTATGGGACATAATACTGTGTGCAGGGGCCATTATGGGACATAATACTGTGTGCAGGGGCCACTATGGGACATAATACTGTGTGCAGGGGCCACTATGGGACATAATACTGTGTGCAGGGGACACTATGGGACATAATACTGTGTGCAGGGGCCACTATGGGGGATAATACTGTGTGCAGGGGCCACTATGGGGCATAATACTGTGTGCAGGGGCCACTATGGGACATAATACTAGGGGCCACTATGGGACATAATACTGTATGCAGGGACCACTATGGGACATAATACTGTGTGCAGGGGTCACTATGGGGGATAATACTGTGTGCAGGGGCCACTATGGGACATAATACTGTGTGCAGGGGCCACTATGGGACATAATACTGTGTGCAGGGACCACTATGGGACATAATACTGTGTGCAGGGGTCACTATGGGGATAATACTGTGTGCAGGGGCCACTATGGGACATAATACTGTGTGCAGGGGTCACTATGGGACATAATACTGTGTGCAGGGGTCACTATGGGACATAATACTGTGTGCAGGGGCCACTATGGGACATAATACTGTGTGCAGGGGCCACTATGGGGCATAATACTGTGTGCAGGGGCCACTATGGGACATAATACTGTGTGCAGGGGCCACTATGGGACATAATACTGTGTGCAGGGACAACTATGGGACATAATACTGTGTGCAGGGGTCACTATGGGGGATAATACTGTGTGCAGGGGCCACTATGGGACATAATACTGTGTGCAGGGGCACTATGGGACATAATACTGTGTGCAGGGGTCACTATGGGACATAATACTGTGTGCAGGGGCCACTATGGGACATAATACTGTGTGCAGGGCCACTATGGGACATAATACTGTGTGCAGGACCACTATGGACATAATACTGTGCAGGGGCCACTATGGGACATAATACTGTGTGCAGGGGCACTATGGGGATAATACTGTGTGCAGGAGCCACTATGGGACATAATACTGTGCAGGGGCCACTATGGGGCATAATACTGTGTGCAGGAGCCACTATGGGACATAATACTGTGCAGGGGCCACTATGAGGGATAATACTGTGTGCAGGGGCCACTATGGGACATAATACTGTGTGCAGGGGCCACTATGGACATAATACTGTGTGCAGGGGCCACTATGGGAGATAATACTCTGTGCAGGGGACACTATGGGGATAATACTGTGTGCAGGGGCCACTATGGGCATAATACTGTGTGCAGGGGCCACTATGGGACATAATACTGTGTGCAGGGGACACTATGGGACATAATACTGTGTGCAGGGGTCACTATGGGACATAATACTGTGTGCAGGGGTCACTATGGGACATAATACTGTGTGCAGGGGCCACTATGGGACATAATACTGTGTGCAGGGGTCACTATGGGACATAATACTGTGTGCAGGGGCCACTATGGACATAATACTGTGTGCAGGGGCCACTATGGGACATAATACTGTGTGCAGGGGCCACTATGGGGGATAATACTGTGTGCAGGGGCCACTATGGGACATAATACTGTGTGCAGGGGCCACTATGGGGCATAATACTGTGTGCAGGGGCCACTATGGGACATAATACTGTGTGCAGGGGCCACTATGGGGCATAATACTGTGTGCAGGAGCCACTATGGGACATAATACTGTGTGCAGGGGCCACTATGGGACATAATACTGTGTGCAGGGGACACTATGGGACATAATACTGTGTGCAGGGGCCACTATGGGGCATAATACTGTGTGCAGGAGCCACTATGGGACATAATACTGTGTGCAGGGGTCACTATGGGACATAATACTGTGTGCAGGGGCCACTATGGGGGATAATACTGTGTGCAGGGGCCACTATGGGACATAATACTGTGTGCAGGGGCCACTATGGGGCATAATACTGTGTGCAGGAGCCACTATGGGACATAATACTGTGTGCAGGGGCCACTATGGGGGATAATACTGTGTGCAGGGGCCACTATGGGACATAATACTGTGTGCAGGGGCCACTATGGGGCATAATACTGTGTGCAGGGGTCACTATGGGACATAATACTGTGTGCAGGGGCCACTATGGGACATAATACTGTGTGCAAGGGCCACTATGGGACATAATACTGTGTGCAGGGACCACTATGGGACATAATACTGTGTGCAGGGGCCACTATGGGACATAATACTGTGTGCAGGGGCCACTATGGGACATAATACTGTGTGCAGGGGCCACTATGGGGGATAATACTGTGTGCAGGGGCCACTATGGGACATAATACTGTGTGCAGGGGCCACTATGGGACATAATACTGTGTGCAGGGGCCATTATGGGACATAATACTGTGTGCAGGGGCCACTATGGGACATAATACTGTGTGCAGGGGCCACTATGGGACATAATACTGTGTGCAGGAGCCACTATGGGACATAATACTGTGTGCAGGGGCCACTATGGGACATAATACTGTGTGCAGGGGCCACTATGGGACATAATACTGTGTGCAGGGGCCACTATGGGACATAATACTGTGTGCAGAGGCCACTATGGGACATAATACTGTGTGCAGGGGCCACTATGGGACATAATACTGTGTGCAGGGGACACTATGGGACATAATACTGTGTGCAGGGGACACTATGGGACATAATACTGTGTGCAGGGGACACTATGGGACATAATACTGTGTGCAGGGGTCACTATGGGACATAATACTGTGTGCAGGGGTCACTATGGGACATAATACTGTGTGCAGGGGCCACTATGGGGCATAATACTGTGTGCAGGGGCCACTATGGGACATAATACTGTGTGCAGGGGCCACTATGGGACATAATACTGTGTGCAGGGACCACTATGGGACATAATACTGTGTGCAGGGGTCACTATGGGGGATAATACTGTGTGCAGGGGCCACTATGGGACATAATACTGTGTGCAGGGGCCACTATGGGACATAATACTGTGTACAGGGGTCACTATGAGACATAATACTGTGTGCAGGGGTCACTATGGGACATAATACTGTGTGCAGGGGCCACTATGGGACATAATACTGTGTGCAGGGACCACTATGGGACATAATACTGTGTGCAGGGGCCACTATGGGACATAATACTGTGTGCAGGGGCCACTATGGGACATAATACTGTGTGCAGGGGCCACTATGGGACATAATACTGTGTGCAGGGGCCACTATGGGGGATAATACTGTGTGCAGGGGCCACTATGGGACATAATACTGTGTGCAGGGGCCACTATGGGACATAATACTGTGCAGGGGCCACTATGGGACATAATACTGTGTGCAGGGGCCATTATGGGACATAATACTGTGTGCAGGGGCCACTATGGGACATAATACTGTGTGCAGGGGCCACTATGGGACATAATACTGTGTGCAGGAGCCACTATGGGACATAATACTGTGTGCAGGGGCCACTATGGGACATAATACTGTGTGCAGGGGCCACTATGGGACATAATACTGTGTGCAGGGGCCACTATGGGACATAATACTGTGTGCAGAGGCCACTATGGGACATAATACTGTGTGCAGGGGCCACTATGGGACATAATACTGTGTGCAGGGGACACTATGGGACATAATACTGTGTGCAGGGGACACTATGGGACATAATACTGTGTGCAGGGGACACTATGGGACATAATACTGTGTGCAGGGGTCACTATGGGACATAATACTGTGTGCAGGGGTCACTATGGGACATAATACTGTGTGCAGGGGCCACTATGGGGCATAATACTGTGTGCAGGGGCCACTATGGGACATAATACTGTGTGCAGGGGCCACTATGGGACATAATACTGTGTGCAGGGACCACTATGGGACATAATACTGTGTGCAGGGGTCACTATGGGGGATAATACTGTGTGCAGGGGCCACTATGGGACATAATACTGTGTGCAGGGGCCACTATGGGACATAATACTGTGTACAGGGGTCACTATGAGACATAATACTGTGTGCAGGGGTCACTATGGGACATAATACTGTGTGCAGGGGCCACTATGGGACATAATACTGTGTGCAGGGGCCACTATGGGGCATAATACTGTGTGCAGGGGTCACTATGGGACATAATACTGTGTGCAGGGGCCACTATGGGACATAATACTGTGTGCAGGGGCCACTATGGGACATAATACTGTGTGCAGGGGCCACTATGGGGGATAATACTGTGTGCAGGAGCCACTATGGGACATAATACTGTGCAGGGGCCACTATGGGGCATAATACTGTGTGCAGGGGCCACTATGGGGGATAATACTGTGTGCAGGAGCCACTATGGGACATAATACTGTGCAGGGGCCACTATGGGGGATAATACTGTGTGCAGGGGCCACTATGGGACATAATACTGTGTGCAGGGGCCACTATGGGACATAATACTGTGTGCAGGGGCCACTATGGGACATAATACTGTGTGCAGGGGTCACTATGGGACATAATACTGTGTGCAGGGGCCACTATGGGACATAATACTGTGTGCAGGGGCCACTATGGGGGATAATACTGTGTGCAGGGGTCACTATGGGACATAATACTGTGTGCAGGGGTCACTATGGGACATAATACTGTGTGCAGGGGCCACTATGGGGGATAATACTGTGTGCAGGGGACACTATGGGGGATAATACTGTGTGCAGGGGCCACTATGGGACATAATACTGTGTGCAGGGGCCACTATGGGACATAATACTGTGTGCAGGGGCCACTATGGGGGATAATACTGTGTGCAGGGGTCACTATGGGACATAATACTGTGTGCAGGGGACACTATGGGGGATAATACTGTGTGCAGGGGCCACTATGGGACATAATACTGTGTGCAGGGGCCACTATGGGACATAATACTGTGTGCAGGGGCCACTATGGGACATAATACTGTGTGCAGGGACCACTATGGGACATAATACTGTGTGCAGGGGCCACTATGGGACATAATACTGTGTGCAGGGGCCACTATGGGACATAATACTGTGTGCAGGGGCCATTATGGGACATAATACTGTGTGCAGGGGCCACTATGGGGGATAATACTGTGTGCAGGGGTCACTATGGGACATAATACTGTGTGCAGGGGCCACTATGGGACATAATACTGTGTGCAGGGGCCACTATGGGACATAATACTGTGTGCAGGGACCACTATGGGACATAATACTGTGTGCAGGGGCCACTATGGGACATAATACTGTGTGCAGGGGCCACTATGGGACATAATACTGTGTGCAGGGGTCACTATGGGACATAATACTGTGTGCAGGGGCCACTATGGGACATAATACTGTGTGCAGGGGCCACTATGGGACATAATACTGTGTGCAGGGGCCACTATGGGACATAATACTGTGTGCAGGGGTCACTATGGGACATAATACTGTGTGCAGGGGCCACTATGGGACATAATACTGTGTGCAGGGGCCACTATGGGGATAATACTGTGTGCAGGGGCCACTATGGGACATAATACTGTGTGCAGGGGTCACTATGGGGCATAATACTGTGTGCAGGGGCCACTATGGGACATAATACTGTGTGCAGGGGTCACTATGGGACATAATACTGTGTGCAGGGGTCACTATGGGACATAATACTGTGTGCAGGGGTCACTATGGGACATAATACTGTGTGCAGGGGCCACTATGGGGGATAATACTGTGTGCAGGGGTCACTATGGGACATAATACTGTGTGCAGGGGCCACTATGGGACATAATACTGTGTGCAGGGGTCACTATGGGGTATAATACTGTGTGCAGGGGCCACTATGGGACATAATACTGTGTGGAGGGGTCACTATGGGACATAATACTGTGTACAGGGGCTACTATGGGACATAATACTGTGTGCAGGGGTCACTATGGGACATAATACTGTGTGCAGGGGTCACTATGGGGACATGGGGACATAATACTGTGTGCAGGGGCCACTATGGGGTATAATACTGTGTGCAGGGGCCACTATGGGGGATAATACTGTGTGCAGGGGTCACTATGGGACATAATACTGAGTGCAGGGGCCACTATGGGGGATAATACTGTGTGCAGGGGCCACTATGGGGGATAATACTGTGTGCAGGGGCCACTATGGGACATAATACTGAGTGCAGGGGCCACTATGGGGGATAATACTGTGTGCAGGGGCCACTATGGGACATAATACTGAGTGCAGGGGTCACTATGGGGTATAATACTGTGTGCAGGGGCCACTATGGGACATAATACTGTGTGGAGGGGTCACTATGGGACATAATACTGTGTACAGGGGCTACTATGGGACATAATACTGTGTGCAGGGGTCACTATGGGACATAATACTGTGTGCAGGGGTCACTATGGGGACATGGGGACATAATACTGTGTGCAGGGGCCACTATGGGGTATAATACTGTGTGCAGGGGCCACTATGGGGGATAATACTGTGTGCAGGGGCCACTATGGGGGATAATACTGTGTGCAGGGGTCACTATGGGACATAATACTGAGTGCAGGGGCCACTATGGGGGATAATACTGTGTGCAGGGGCCACTATGGGACATAATACTGAGTGCAGGGGCCACTATGGGGGATAATACTGTGTGCAGGGGCCACTATGGGACATAATACTGAGTGCAGGGGCCACTATGGGGGATAATACTGTGTGCAGGGGCCACTATGGGACATAATACTGAGTGCAGGGGCCACTATGGGGGATAATACTGTGTGCAGGGGCCACTATGGGACATAATACTGATTGATATTCTGTTATCACGTCGGACTGCTCCACTATGTGGTTGGAGACGTGTCCTGGGTTCCTTTCATGACATATGTGCTCGTAGTAATATAACGCTCAGGTGTGAGCAGGGAGCAGGGATGTCTCCAGGTAGGAGCGAGCGCCGGTGTCTGCCGACCACATTACACAGATTCCATACACGTGTAGCATTCCCTGCAAGTCTCAGCACTGCAGACAGGACATGGTTAATGGTTATTGCTCTACTGCCTTTATGACCTCTCTATGACTATATAGCAGCCTGAGGAAACCTGCCTGATATAGAAACAGTGCTGTGCAAAAGTCTTAGGCAGGTGTGGGAAAATGCTGCAGAATAAGAATAGAATAACAATATGAAGGGAATGAAGAAAAGAGAACTGTAAATCCCATCAGTATTTGGCGTGACCCCCCAATACACACACAAACACACACCTGCCTGAAACTTTTGCACAGCTTTGTATATAGTTGGGGGCCTCCTCCTCGGATTCCATGCCTGGTTGCTATCTTTGAGGCAGTTGTGGCGCGGAGTTCAGCTCTGGGCTTCAGAGAGGTGAGATACATTAGGACAGATAATGATACCCCGGAGTCCTGACAGCCGATCTCTCCCTCCGCACTCCTGAGACTAGAAGTCATTATATACTCTTTGTATACAGCGCTCATCTCCCTATTGTAAACTTCCCCCACCGGCTTCAGCCGCATAAACAGCTAGAAATCTCCATGTATTAACCTTTAAGAGTTTTCTGCATTCCCGGAGTATATGATCAGAGGGGTCAACTACTAAGACAGGTTTAGAGACTGAGGATACCCCCTGATCCCTGCGCCCTAAACCTCCAGCCTAAAACCACTCGGTCCACTTCACCTTGTGCTTGGAATTTGACTCAAAAACAACAACCGCTATCCCCGGACCCTGCTCACCAGGACCTAAAACAAACTATTCGCAATCCAACACCTCCATAAGGTCCCTCCAAGGCACTCTAAGAATCAGACCTAACAACATATTACATGTAGAATAATACACAACCAGGGCCACGGAAATATCCCCAAAGAACAGCAGAGGGATATCAGGGTTGAGTCCAGGAGGTCCCAGACAAAACCAAATAAGCAACTAAGAGAGAAAGCCGAAATCAGTCTCCAGGAAATCAGCCATAGACGAGTTCTGAGAACACAGAGCCAGAAAACCAGAGGAATCACAGGCAGGTCATACATCTCAATGCTAGGTTTATTACCCCGCCCCAGCTCAGGATTGACCAATGAGGCAGCAATCGTCTCAAAGTTCTTACTGGCTGAGCAGACCCCGCCAAAGAGTGACTAGTGCAACCTTATAGCGATGGCTGTGAGCAGTGCTTCACTGAGGGAATGATGGATACGAGTAGCAGAGGCAGTGCACCAATACTGAGATACCTAACACATACAGTGAATATAAACAAAACACTCTACATGGGGGCACTTACTTTTTCACATGACTAATCTTGAAAGGTTTAATAAGAAAAATTCCTGCTGTACATTTCTCTGGCTACTGCATTTTTGTAGAGTTGTGTAATTCCGTATTGTCCTCCATCATTTACTGATTCCTTCTCTCCCCATCAGACTGGAGACTCTCAGGCCCAGAGTAGACAAGTCCTGCCTGTAACCATCCATTATACCGTTATATACTGGAGGGGGAGGGGGTGTAAACTAATAATATCTACTATCATATACATAGAGATATATTACTTTATATTTTCCAGAGATCTTCTGCCTCTGAATTTCACTGCATCACATTATCAAGAGGATGGAACACTGGTCACCGAAACCCCAGGACATCTGGTATATAGATGTATATATTATATATAACTCAGGTCTCCTGATTATAGTATGTGTATATAGGAAGTAGTATTATAGTAGTTATATTCTTGTACATAGGAGCAGTATTATAGTAGTTATATTCTTGTACATAGGAGTAGTATTATAGTAGTTATATCCTTGTACATAGGAGTAGTATTATTGTAGTTATATTCTTGTACATAGGAGCAGTATTATAGTAGTTATATTCTTGTACATAGGAGTAGTATTATAGTAGTTATATTCTTGTACATAGGAGTAGTATTATAGTAGTTATATCCTTGTACATAGGAGTAGTATTATAGTAGTTATATTCTTGTACATAGGGGCAGTATTATAGTAGTTATATTCTTGTACATAGGGGCAGTATTACAGTAATTATATTCTTGTACATAGGAGTAGAATTATAGTAGTTATATTCTTGTACATAGGAGGTAGTATTATAGTAGTTATATTCTTGTACATAGGAGGTAGTATTATAGTAGTTATATTCTTATACATAGGAGTAGTATTATAGTAGTTATATTCTTGTACATAGGAGTAGTATTATAGTAGTTATATTCTTGTACATAGGAGTAGTATTATAGTAGTTATATTCTTATATATAGGAGTAGTATTATAGTAGTTATATTCTTGTACATAGGAGTAGTATTATAGTAGTTATATTCTTGTACATAGGAGTAGTATTGTAGTGGTTATATTCTTGTACATAGGAGTAGTATTATAGTAGTTATATTCTTGTACATAGGAGTAGTATTATAGTAGTTATATTCTTGTACATAGGAGTAGTATTATAGTAGTTATATTCTTGTACATAGGAGTAGTATTATAGTAGTTATATTCTTGTACATAGGAGGTAGTATTATAGTAGTTATATTCTGTACATAGGAGGTAGTATTATAGTAGTTATATTCTTGTACATAGGAGTAGTATTATAGTAGTTATATTCTTGTACCTAGGAGTAGTATTATAGTAGTTATATTCTTGTACATAGGAGTAGTATTATAGTAGTTATATTCTTGTACATAGGAGTAGTATTATAGTAGATATATTCTTGTACATAGGTGTAGTATTATAGTAGTTATATTCTTGTACATAGGAGTAGTATTATAGTAGTTATATTCTTGTACATAGGAGTAGTATTATAGTAGTTATATTCTTGTACATAGGAGTAGTATTATAGTAGTTATATTCTTGTACATAGGAGTAGTATTATAGTAGTTATATTCTTGTACATAGGAGTAGTATTATAGTAGTTATATTCTTGTATATAGGAGTAGTATTATAGTAGTTATATTCTTGTACATAGGAGTAGTATTATAGTAGTTATATTCTTGTACATAGGAGTAGTATTATAGTAGTTATATTCTTGTACATAGGAGCAGTATTATAGTAGTTATATTCTTGTACATAGGAGGTAGTATTATAGTAGTTATAGTCTTGTACATAGGAGTAGTATTATAGTAGTTATATTCTTGTACATAGGAGTAGTATTATAGTAGTTATATTCTTGTACATAGGAGGTAGTATTATAGTAGTTATATTCTTATACATAGGAGTAGTATTATAGTAGTTATATTCTTGTACATAGGAGCAGTATTATAGTAGTTATATTCTTGTACATAGGAGCAGTATTATAGTAGTTATATTATTGTACATAGGAGCAGTATTATAGTAGTTATATTCTTATACATAGGAGTAGTATTATAGTAGTTATATTCTTGTACATAGGAGCAGTATTATAGTAGTTATATTCTTGTACATAGGAGCAGTATTATAGTAGTTATATTATTGTACATAGGAGCAGTATTATAGTAGTTATATTCTTGTACATAGGAGTAGTATTATAGTAGTTATATTCTTGTACATAGGAGTAGTATTATAGTAGTTATATTCTTGTACATAGGAGCTGTATTATAGTAGTTATATTCTTACACATAGGAGTAGTATTATAGTAGTTATATTCTTATATATAGGAGTAGTATTATAGTAGTTATATTCTTGTACATAGGAGGCAGTATTATAGTAGTTATAGTCTTGTACATAGGAGTAGTATTATAGTAGTTATATTCTTGTACATAGGAGCAGTATTATAGTAGTTATATTCTTGTACATAGGAGTAGTATTATAGTAGTTATATTCTTACACATAGGAGTAGTATTATAGTAGTTATATTCTTATATATAGGAGTAGTATTATAGTAGTTATATTCTTGTACATAGGAGGTAGTATTATAGTAGTTATATTCTTGTACATAGGAGTAGTATTATAGTAGTTATATTCTTGTACATAGGAGCAGTATTATAGTAGTTATATTCTTGTACATAGGAGTAGTATTATAGTAGTTATATTCTTGTACATAGGAGTAGTATTATAGTAGTTATATTCTTGTACATAGGCGTAGTATTATAGTAGTTATATTCTTGTACATAGTGGGTAGTATTATAGTAGTTATATTCTTGTACATAGGAGGTAGTATTATAGTAGTTATATTCTTGTACATAGGAGGTAGTATTATAGTAGTTATATTCTTGTACATAGGAGGTAGTATTATAGTAGTTATATTATTGTACATAGGAGCAGTATTATAGTAGTTATATTCTTGTACATAGGAGTAGTATTATAGTAGTTATATTCTTGTACATAGGAGCTGTATTATAGTAGTTATATTCTTGTACATAGGAGTAGTATTATAGTAGTTATATTCTTGTACATAGGAGTAGTATTATAGTAGTTATATTCTTGTACATAGGAGGTAGTATTATAGTAGTTATATTCTTGTACATAGGAGTAGTATTATAGTAGTTATATTCTTGTACATAGGAGCTGTATTATAGTAGTTATATTCTTGTACATAGGAGTAGTATTATAGTAGTTATATTATTGTACATAGGAGCAGTATTATAGTAGTTATATTCTTGTACATAGGAGTAGTATTATAGTAGTTATATTCTTGTACATAGGAGCTGTATTATAGTAGTTATATTCTTGTACATAGGAGTAGTATTATAGTAGTTATATTCTTGTACATAGGAGTAGTATTATAGTAGTTATATTCTTGTACATAGGAGGTAGTATTATAGTAGTTATATTCTTGTACATAGGAGTAGTATTATAGTAGTTATATTCTTGTACATAGGGGGCAGTATTATAGTAGTTATATTCTTGTACATAGGAGTAGTATTATAGTAGTTATATTCTTGTACATAGGAGTAGTATTATAGTAGTTATATTCTTGTACATAGGGGGCAGTATTATAGTAGTTATATTCTTGTACATAGGAGGTAATATTATAGTAGTTATATTCTTGTACATAGGAGTAGTATTATAGTAGTTATATTCTTGTACATAGGAGTAGTATTATAGTAGTTATATTCTTGTATATAGGAGTAGTATTATAGTAGTTATATTCTTGTACATAGGAGGTAGTATTATAGTAGTTATATTCTTGTACATAGGAGTAGTATTATAGTAGTTATATTATTGTACATAGGAGCAGTATTATAGTAGTTATATTCTTGTACATAGGAGTAGTATTATAGTATTTATATTCTTGTACATAGGAGCTGTATTATAGTAGTTATATTCTTGTACATAGGAGTAGTATTATAGTAGTTATATTCTTGTACATAGGAGTAGTATTATAGTAGTTATATTCTTGTACATAGGAGGTAGTATTATAGTAGTTATATTCTTGTACATAGGAGTAGTATTATAGTAGTTATATTCTTGTACATAGGAGCTGTATTATAGTAGTTATATTCTTGTACATAGGAGTAGTATTATAGTAGTTATATTCTTGTACATAGGAGTAGTATTATAGTAGTTATATTCTTGTACATAGGAGGTAGTATTATAGTAGTTATATTCTTGTACATAGGAGTAGTATTATAGTAGTTATATTCTTGTACATAGGAGTAGTATTATAGTAGTTATATTCTTGTACATAGGAGTAGTATTATAGTAGTTATATTCTTGTACATAGGAGTAGTATTATAGTAGTTATATTCTTATATATAGGAGTAGTATTATAGTAGTTATATACTTGTACATAGGAGCAGTATTATAGTAGTTATATTCTTGTACATAGGAGCAGTATTATAGTAGTTATATTCTTGTACGTAGGAGCAGTACTATAGTAGTTATATTCTTGTATATAGGAGTAGTATTATAGTAGTTATATACTTGTACATAGGAGTAGTATTATAGTAGTTATATTCTTGTACATAGGAGCAGTATTATAGTAGTTATATTCTTGTACATAGGAGTAGTATTATAGTAGTTATATTCTTGTACATAGGAGTAGTATTATAGTAGTTACATTCTTGTACATAGGAGTAGTATTATAGTAGTTATATTCTTGTACATAGGAGTAGTATTATAGTAGTTATATTCTTGTACATAGGCGTAGTATTATAGTAGTTATATTCTTGTACATAGTGGGTAGTATTATAGTAGTTATATTCTTGTACATAGGAGGTAGTATTATAGTAGTTATATTCTTGTACATAGGAGGTAGTATTATAGTAGTTATATTCTTGTACATAGGAGTAGTATTATAGTAGTTATATTCTTGTACATAGGAGGTAGTATTATAGTAGTTATATTCTTGTACATAGGAGTAGTATTATAGTAGTTATATTATTGTACATAGGAGCAGTATTATAGTAGTTATATTCTTGTACATAGGAGTAGTATTATAGTAGTTATATTCTTGTACATAGGAGTAGTATTATAGTAGTTATATTCTTGTACATAGGAGTAGTATTATAGTAGTTATATTCTTGTACATAGGAGGTAGTATTATAGTAGTTATATTCTTGTACATAGGAGTAGTATTATAGTAGTTATATTCTTGTACATAGGAGTAGTATTATAGTAGTTATATTCTTGTACATAGGAGGTAGTATTATAGTAGTTATATTCTTGTACATAGGAGTAGTATTATAGTAGTTATATTCTTATATATAGGAGTAGTATTATAGTAGTTATATTCTTGTACATAGGAGCTGTATTATAGTAGTTATATTCTTGTACATAGGAGTAGTATTATAGTAGTTATATTCTTGTACATAGGAGCTGTATTATAGTAGTTATATTCTTGTACATAGGAGCTGTATTATAGTAGTTATATTCTTGTACATAGGAGGTAATATTATAGTAGTTATATTCTTGTACATAGGAGTAGTATTATAGTAGTTATATTCTTGTACATAGGAGCAGTATTATAGTAGTTATATTCTTATACATAGAAGTAGTATTATAGTAGTTATATTCTGTACATAGGAGGTAGTATTATAGTAGTTATATTCTTGTACATAGGAGGTAGTATTATAGTAGTTATATTCTTGTACATAGGAGTAGTATTATAGTAGTTATATTCTTGTACATAGGAGCAGTATTATAGTAGTTATATTCTTGTACATAGGAGTAGTATTATAGTAGTTATATTCTTGTACATAGGAGTAGTATTATAGTAGTTATATTCTTGTACATAGGAGGTAGTATTATAGTAGTTATATTCTGTACATAGGAGGTAGTATTATAGTAGTTATATTTTTGTACATAGGAGTAGTATTATAGTAGTTATATTCTTGTACATAGGTGCTGTATTATAGTAGTTATATTCTTGTACATAGGAGCTGTATTATAGTAGTTATATTCTTGTACATAGGAGCAGTATTATAGTAGTTATATTCTTGTACATAGGAGGTAGTATTATAGTAGTTATATTCTTGTACATAGGAGTAGTATTATAGTAGTTATATTCTTGTACATAGGAGTAGTATTATAGTAGTTATATTCTTGTACATAGGAGTAGTATTATAGTAGTTATATTCTTGTACATAGGAGCAGTATTATAGTAGTTATATTCTTACACATAGGAGTAGTATTATAGTAGTTATATTCTTGTATATAGGAGTAGTATTATAGTAGTTATATTCTTGTACATAGGAGCAGTATTATAGTAGTTATATTCTTACACATAGGAGTAGTATTATAGTAGTTATATTCTTATATATAGGAGTAGTATTATAGTAGTTATATTCTTGTACATAGGAGTAGTATTATAGTAGTTATATTCTTGTACATAGGAGTAGTATTATAGTAGTTATATTCTTGTATATAGGAGCAGTATTATAGTAGTTATATTCTTGTACATAGGAGTAGTATTATAGTAGTTATATTCTTATATATAGGAGTAGTATTATAGTAGTTATATTCTTGTACATAGGAGTAGTATTATAGTAGTTATATTCTTGTACATAGGAGTAGTATTATAGTAGTTATATTCTTGTACATAGGTGCTGTATTATAGTAGTTATATTCTTGTACATAGGAGCTGTATTATAGTAGTTATATTCTTGTACATAGGAGCAGTATTATAGTAGTTATATTCTTGTACATAGGAGGTAGTATTATAGTAGTTATATTCTTGTACATAGGAGTAGTATTATAGTAGTTATATTCTTGTACATAGGAGTAGTATTATAGTAGTTATATTCTTGTACATAGGAGTAGTATTATAGTAGTTATATTCTTGTACATAGGAGCAGTATTATAGTAGTTATATTCTTACACATAGGAGTAGTATTATAGTAGTTATATTCTTGTATATAGGAGTAGTATTATAGTAGTTATATTCTTGTACATAGGAGCAGTATTATAGTAGTTATATTATTACACATAGGAGTAGTATTATAGTAGTTATATTCTTATATATAGGAGTAGTATTATAGTAGTTATATTCTTGTACATAGGAGGCAGTATTATAGTAGTTATAGTCTTGTACATAGGGGCAGTATTATAGTAGTTATATTCTTGTATATAGGAGCAGTATTATAGTAGTTATATTCTTGTACATAGGAGTAGTATTATAGTAGTTATATTCTTATATATAGGAGTAGTATTATAGTAGTTATATTCTTGTACATAGGAGTAGTATTATAGTAGTTATATTCTTGTACATAGGAGTAGTATTATAGTAGTTATATTCTTGTACATAGGAGGTAGTATTATAGTAGTTATATTCTTGTACATAGGAGTAGTATTATAGTAGTTATATTCTTGTACATAGGAGTAGTATTATAGTAGTTATATTCTTGTACATAGGAGGTAGTATTATAGTAGTTATATTCTTGTACATAGGAGTAGTATTATAGTAGTTATATTCTTATATATTGGAGAGAGGTATTGGAGTAGTTATATACATAGGAGCAGTATTATCGCCTGTGGTATCATGGGAGGGCTACTCAGAGGGATTTAGCATAATATAGTGTATGTCACCTTTCCCGTGCCATAACACTAGTACTCCATGTGACTGGAGTTGTGTACACCTCAGGCCGTGTCGTTCGCTCTAAGGGCCCATTCACACAGAGGAAAATGGTGTGGAATTTCAGCAATGAAAAAGAATGCCTCCCATTGTTCTCAGGACTTATCTATGGCTGATTCCCTTAAAGCTCATTTTGACTTTCTTTCTTGCTTATTTGGTTTTGTCTGGGACCTCCTGGACTCAACCCTGATTTTCCTCTGCTGTTTTTTGCAGATATTTCAGTGTGAATGGACCCTTAGCTGTGATACTTCATAAAGCTTTTAGTCCTATCAGTCTGTGTTCAATCTTATTCCTGGAAAAGGCAAAAAAGAAGAGACTGGAAAATGTGTCAAGACCAATCATATGAGACTCTGTGAGGGGCGAGCAGTCAGTCAGTCATATGTACCCTAGGGAGGGGGGAGAAGAATGTGTCAGGAAGGATATAGCGTATGTAAGAGGGAGCGTGTCAGTCAGGAAGAGAAGGCAAAGTCTGAAGGATATTGGGGAATGCAAAACACATCCAACACTCACTCCTGCTGTTTCTCTCCTCTCTCCTGCTGTCTCTGTCCTCACTTGGTCTCCTCTCTCCCTCACTCCTGCCGTCTCTCCTCTCCCCTGCTGTCTCTCACCTCTCTCCTCCTGTCTCTCTCCTCTCTCCTGCCGTCTCTCTCCTCACTCCTGCTGTATCTCTCCTCTCCCCTGCCGTCTCTCTCCTCTCCCCTGCCGTCTCTCTCCTCACTCCTGCTGTCTCTCTCCTCACTCCTGCTGTCTCTCCCCTCTTCCCTCTCTCCTGCTGTCTCTCCCCTCTTCCCTCTCTCCTGCTGTCTCTCCCCTCTTCCCTCTCTCCTGCTGTCTCTCTCCTCACTCCTGCCATCTCTCTCCTCTCCCCCTCACTCCTGCTGTCTCTCTCCCCTCCCCCCACTCCTGCTGTCTCTCTCCCCACTCCTGCCGTCTCTCCCCTCTCTCCTGCCGCCTCTCTCCTCTCCCCTGCTGTCTCTCTCCTCTCTCCTGCTGTCTCTCTCCTCACTCCTCCTGTCTCTTCCCTCTCTCCTGCCGTCTCTCTCCTCACTCCTGCCGTCTCTCTCCTCTCTCCTGCTGTCTCTCTCCTCACTCCTCCTGTCTCTTCCCTCTCTCCTTCTGTCTCTCTCCTCTCTCCTGCTGTCTCTCTCCTCACTCCTCCTGTCTCTTCCCTCTCTCCTTCTGTCTCTCTCCTCACTCCTGCTGTCTCTTCCCTCTCTCCTTCTGTCTCTTCCCTCTCTCCTTCTGTCTCTCTCCTCACTCCTGCTGTCTCTCTCCTCTCTCCTGCTGTCTCTTCCCTCTCTCCTTCTGTCTCTCTCCTCACTCCTGCTGTCTCTCTCCTCTCTCCTGCTGTCTCTCTCCTCTCTCCTGCTGTCTCTTCCCTCTCTCCTTCTGTCTCTCTCCTCACTCCTCCTGTCTCTCTCCTCTCTCCTGCCGTCTCTCTCCTCACTCCTGCCGTCTCTCTCCTCTCCCCTGCTGTCTCTCTCCTCACTCCTGCTGTCTCTCTCCTCTCTCCTGCTGTCTCTCTCCTCACTCCTCCTGTCTCTTCCCTCTCTCCTACCGTCTCTCTCCTCACTCCTGCTGTCTCTCTCCTCACTCCTCCTGTCTCTTCCCTCTCTCCTTCTGTCTCTCTCCTCACTCCTGCTGTCTCTCTCCTCTCTCCTGCTGTCTCTTCCCTCTCTCCTTCTGTCTCTCTCCTCACTCCTGCTGTCTCTCTCCTCTCTCCTGCTGTCTCTTCCCTCTCTCCTTCTGTCTCTCTCCTCACTCCTGCTGTCTCTCTCCTCTCTCCTGCTGTCTCTTCCCTCTCTCCTTCTGTCTCTCTCCTCACTCCTGCTGTCTCTCTCCTCTCCCCTGCTGTCTCTCTCCTCACTCCTGCTGTCTCTCTCCTCTCTCCTGCTGTCTCTCTCCTCTCTCCTTCTGTCTCTCTCCTCACTCCTGCTGTCTCTCTCCTCTCTCCTGCTGTCTCTTCCCTCTCTCCTTCTGTCTCTCTCCTCACTCCTGCTGTCTCTCTCCTCTCCCCTGCTGTCTCTCTCCTCACTCCTGCTGTCTCTCTCCTCTCTCCTGCTGTCTCTCTCCTCACTCCTGCTGTCTCTCTCCTCTCCCCTGCTGTCTCTCTCCTCACTCCTGCTGTCTCTTCCCTCTCTCCTTCTGTCTCTCTCCTCACTCCTGCTGTCTCTCTCCTCTCCCCTGCTGTCTCTCTCCTCACTCCTGCTGTCTCTCTCCTCTCTCCTGCTGTCTCTCTCCTCTCTCCTGCTGTCTCTCTCCTCACTCCTGCTGTCTCTCTCCTCTCTCCTGCTGTCTCTCTCCTCTCTCCTTCTGTCTCTCTCCTCACTCCTGCTGTCTCTCTCCTCTCTCCTGCTGTCTCTTCCCTCTCTCCTTCTGTCTCTCTCCTCACTCCTGCTGTCTCTCTCCTCTCCCCTGCTGTCTCTCTCCTCACTCCTGCTGTCTCTCTCCTCTCTCCTGCTGTCTCTCTCCTCACTCCTGCTGTCTCTCTCCTCTCTCCTGCTGTCTCTCTCCTCACTCCTGCTGTCTCTCTCCTCACTCCTCCTGTCTCTTCCCTCTCTCCTTCTGTCTCTCTCCTCACTCCTGCTGTCTCTCTCCTCTCTCCTGCTGTCTCTTCCCTCTCTCCTTCTGTCTCTCTCCTCACTCCTGCTGTCTCTCTCCTCTCCTCTGCTGTCTCTCCCCTCTCTCCTTCTGTCTCTCTCCTCACTCCTGCTGTCTCTCTCCTCTCTCCTGCTGTCTCTTCCCTCTCTCCTTCTGTCTCTCTCCTCACTCCTGCTGTCTCTCTCCTCTCTCCTGCTGTCTCTTCCCTCTCTCCTTCTGTCTCTCTCCTCACTCCTGCTGTCTCTCTCCTCTCCTCTGCTGTCTCTCCCCTCTCTCCTCTCTCCTGCTGTCTCTTCCCTCTCTCCTTCTGTCTCTCTCCTCACTCCTGCTGTCTCTCTCCTCTCTCCTGCTGTCTCTTCCCTCTCTCCTTCTGTCTCTCTCCTCACTCCTGCTGTCTCTCTCCTCTCTCCTGCTGTCTCTCCCCTCTTCCCTCTCTCCTGCTGTCTCTCTCCTCTCTCCTCCTGTCTCCCTCCTCTCCCCTGCTGTCTCTCCCCTCTCTCCTGCTGTCTCTCCCCTCTTCCCTCTCTCCTGCTGTCTCTCTCCTCTCTCCTCCTGTCTCCCTCCTCTCCCCTGCTGTCTCTCCCCTCTCTCCTGCTGTCTCTCCCCTCTTCCCTCTCTCCTGCTGTCTCTCTCCTCTCTCCTCCTGTCTCCCTCCTCTCCCCTGCTGTCTCTCCCCTCTTCCCTCTCTCCTGCTGTCTCTCTCCTCTCTCCCCCTCTGTGTTCCTTCTGTGCTCCAAGCACCCCCGCGCCATAACTCTCCTCCGCCCCTTACCTGGTTATATTGACTCCCCTTCTCCAGACCTTCTGCCTTTCGCAGCCATTGGACGCAGCGCTGTACTTATGTAAAATCTCGCACGTGTGGAAACGACTCTTCCACTTTGGGTTCGGACAGAGCCGACTGCACATGCCCAGGTGGCCATTTTCCGGTGGTCCATTACACGAGCGCCCTGCGCCTGTTCTATGGAGTAGTCAGCATACTGAGCAGAGTGTTGCAGCTGATGCAGCCTGCGGTCACTTACCTTTATATGCCGGCCAACTACTCCCAGGTGTAGGGACCTACTGAGCATGCTCAGTACACTCAGTTCTCCAGAGATCTACATGAGCATGGCTGACCTACACATCTATGTGACCGCGACGTGCTGACTAACCCTCTGTGTCCTCCATCAGGATCATTGCTGTTATACCGGATCAGTGGTCGGGATTTCGGGGTCTGTGGCCTCTGTCTGCACTTGTCATGGTCTCAGGTGAGAATTGTAGTAGAAAAGTGGTCATGTAGTCAGCGCCCCCTATATATCAGACATGGAGGTACAGGAGGTGATTGTGGAGCTAGGGCATGTAGTCAGCGCCCCCTATATATCAGACATGGAGATACAGGAGGTGATTGTGGAGCTAGGGCATGTAGTCATGTAGTCAGCGCCCCCTATATATCAGACATGGAGGTACAGGAGGAGATTGTGGAGCTAGGGCATGTAGTCATGTAGTCAGCGCCCCCTATATATCAGACATGGAGGTACAGGAGGAGATTGTGGTAGGACATGTAGTCAGCGCCCCCTATATATCAGACATGGAGATACAGGAGGTGATTGTGGTGCTAGGGCATGTAGTCATGTAGTCAGCGCCCCCTATATATCAGACATGGAGGTACAGGAGGTGATTGTGGTAGGGCATGTAGTCATGTAGTCAGCGCCCCCTATATATCAGACATGGAGGTACAGGAGGTGATTGTGGAGCTAGGGCATGTAGTCATGTAGTCAGCGCCCCCTATATATCAGACATGGAGGTACAGGAGGTGATTGTGGTAGGACATGTAGTCATGTAGTCAGCGCCCCCTATATATCAGACATGGAGGTACAGGAGGTGATTGTGGAGCTAGGGCATATAGTCATGTAGTCAGCGCCCCCTATATATCAGACATGGAGGTACAGGAGGTGATTGTGGTGATAGGGCATGTAGTCATGTAGTCAGCGCCCCCTATATATCAGACATGGAGGTACAGGAGGTGATTGTGGAGCTAGGGCATGTAGTCAGCGCCCCCTATATATCAGACATGGAGATACAGGAGGTGATTGTGGTAGGGCATGTAGTCATGTAGTCAGCGCCCCCTATATATCAGACATGGAGGTACAGGAGGTGATTGTGGTGATAGGGCATGTAGTCATGTAGTCAGCGCCCCCTATATATCAGACATGGAGGTACAGGAGGTGATTGTGGTACGGCATGTAGTCATGTAGTCAGCGCCCCCTATATATCAGACATGGAGGTACAGGAGGTGATTGTGGTAGGGCATGTAGTCATGTAGTCAGCGCCCCCTATATATCAGACATGGAGGTACAGGAGGTGATTGTGGTAGGACATGTAGTCATGTAGTCAGCGCCCCCTATATATCAGACATGGAGGTACAGGAGGTGATTGTGGTAGGGCATGTAGTCATGTAGTCAGCGCCCCCTATATATCAGACATGGAGGTACAGGAGGTGATTGTGGTAGGGCATGTAGTCATGTAGTCAGCGCCCCCTATATATCAGACATGGAGGTACAGGAGGTGATTGTGGTAGGGCATGTAGTCATGTAGTCAGCGCCCCCTATATATCAGACATGGAGGTACAGGAGGTGATTGTGGAGCTAGGGCATATAGTCATGTAGTCAGCGCCCCCTATATATCAGACATGGAGGTACAGGAGGTGATTGTGGTACGGCATGTAGTCATGTAGTCAGCGCCCCCTATATATCAGACATGGAGGTACAGGAGGTGATTGTGGTAGGACATGTAGTCATGTAGTCAGCGCCCCCTATATATCAGACATGGAGGTACAGGAGGTGATTGTGGTAGGGCATGTAGTCATGTAGTCAGCGCCCCCTATATATCAGACATGGAGGTACAGGAGGTGATTGTGGTAGGGCATGTAGTCATGTAGTCAGCGCCCCCTATATATCAGACATGGAGGTACAGGAGGTGATTGTGGAGCTAGGGCATGTAGTCAGCGCCCCCTATATATCAGACATGGAGGTACAGGAGGTGATTGTGGTGATAGGGCATGTAGTCATGTAGTCAGCGCCCCCTATATATCAGACATGGAGGTACAGGAGGTGATTGTGGTGATAGGGCATGTAGTCATGTAGTCAGCGCCCCCTATATATCAGACATGGAGGTACAGGAGGTGATTGTGGAGCTAGGGCATGTAGTCAGCGCCCCCTATATATCAGACATGGAGATACAGGAGGTGATTGTGGTAGGGCATGTAGTCATGTAGTCAGCGCCCCCTATATATCAGACATGGAGGTACAGGAGGTGATTGTGGTGATAGGGCATGTAGTCATGTAGTCAGCGCCCCCTATATATCAGACATGGAGGTACAGGAGGTGATTGTGGTGATAGGGCATGTAGTCATGTAGTCAGCGCCCCCTATATATCAGACATGGAGGTACAGGAGGTGATTGTGGTACGGCATGTAGTCATGTAGTCAGCGCCCCCTATATATCAGACATGGAGGTACAGGAGGTGATTGTGGTAGGGCATGTAGTCATGTAGTCAGCGCCCCCTATATATCAGACATGGAGGTACAGGAGGTGATTGTGGTAGGGCATGTAGTCAGCGCCCCCTATATATCAGATATGGAGGTGATTGTGGTGATAGGGCATGTAGTCATGTAGTCAGCGCCCCCTATATATCAGACACGGAGGTGATTGTGGGGCTCGGCCATGTAGTCAGTGCCCCCTAGTGGCCGCAGATCTATTTCCACCATGTAGGACTATTATCTGGGTTCTCGTAGCAGTCACGTGTTGTGTCTATGTGTTCCAGTGGGTATGTGACCATCGGAGGTGAGACTTATAGCATTGACCCCAACTCATCAGGCCATGGGATCACCGCTCTTCACATAATGGAGATTGTGGGCCACTCCCACCACCGCAAACAGCGCTCCCCAGAGTCCGTTAGTGGAGAGGTACACAATGTGACGGGTGACTATTTGGGGTTAGAGAATCTTCTAGTAGTTGTGATCCTTATGTTCAATGTTCACGTCTTAGGGCCAGCTCAGGACCTACAACATTGAGCTGTTCCTGGTGGCCGATAAGATGGAGGTAAGTAAGTGACCTCCACCACTGTGACCTTCTGACCACACGTGGAATCAGTCTCCGTAGTAGTCGGATTGGCCACGATTGTCTTCATATAATGGTTGACCTCATGCTTGTCTCCATCTACAGTATCAACGTCATGGAGCAAACTTGGAGAAGACCAGACACCATCTAATCTCCATGGCCCACCATCTTAACCAGGTACTGCCGTGTCCTCCTGTACAGTGGACAGGCCTATAGATTCCACCAGAAGTCTGACAGAAAATCATCTGTTTTCCTAGATATTGTCCAAGATCAACTTCCAGGTCTTCCTTGTGGGGGTGGAGATCTGGACGCAGGAGAATAAAGCGGTGGTGTCAGAGACGGCCTTCACCACCCTGCAGAGGTTCTTGGAGTGGAGGACGGAGGACTTGTTGGCTCGTAAACATCACGATAACATCCAGCTCATCAGGTTTGTCCCATAACCACCTTTGGTCTCTTCTCTCCGTCTTCTGAGGTGTTGGCCCCACAGCTGGCTCTTGATGGTCGGCCTTACTTTAGTTTCTCTTCCATGCAGCGGCGCCAACTTCAAGAACCACGCACTGGGCGAGGCCTACCTGGCCAAGATGTGCTCGGAGGCTCAAAGTGGGGGCATCATAAAGGTGCGTAACACACTGCTGGTCCTGCCATGTAAGGTGACGTCATCAGGACTATCAGCCTCCATGGTGGACCAGTAGTTGGAGGTCTGCAGAAAGACATAAACCTCTAGAAGACCCCACAAGTGGTTGGTGGACATCATGCTCACTTATAGTTGTATCAGAGTATTGCTGATGTGGATGATTCTCCTTCTTCTCCTGACTTACTATTGCCATATACCTCATAATATATCAGAAGTATCGAGGTCAGACTGTAGTCGGAGGTGAGACGGCAGCCATTGTTGAGACTGTAGTCGGAGGTGAGACGGCAGCCATTGTTGAGACTGTAGATGGAGGTGAGACGGCAGCCATTGTTGAGACTGTAGTCGGAGGTGAGACGGCAGCCATTGTTGAGACTGTAGATGGAGGTGAGACGGCAGCCATTGTTGAGACTGTAGTCGGAGGTGAGACGGCAGCCATTGTTGAGACTGTAGTCGGAGATGAGACGGCAGCCATTGTTGAGACTGTAGTCGGAGGTGAGACGGCAGCCATTGTTGAGACTGTAGTCGGAGGTGAGACGGCAGCCATTGTTGAGACTGTAGATGGAGGTGAGACGGCAGCCATTGTTGAGACTGTAGTCGGAGGTGAGACGGCAGCCATTGTTGAGACTGTAGATGGAGGTGAGACGGCAGCCATTGTTGAGACTGTAGTCGGAGGTGAGACGGCAGCCATTGTTGAGACTGTAGTCGGAGGTGAGACGGCAGCCATTGTTGAGACTGTAGTCGGAGGTGAGACGGCAGCCATTGTTGAGACTGTAGTCGGAGATGAGACGGCAGCCATTGTTGAGACTGTAGTCGGAGGTGAGACGGCAGCCATTGTTGAGACTGTAGTCGGAGGTGAGACGGCAGCCATTGTTGAGACTGTAGTCGGAGATGAGACGGCAGCCATTGTTGAGACTGTAGTCGGAGGTGAGACGGCAGCCATTGTTGAGACTGTAGTCGGAGGTGAGACGGCAGCCATTGTTGAGACTGTAGATGGAGGTGAGACGGCAGCCATTGTTGAGACTGTAGATGGAGGTGAGACGGCAGCCATTGTTGAGACTGTAGTCGGAGGTGAGGCTGTAGTCTGATCTGCGGCTGTTGTGTAGATAAGGTTTGCTGGTCTTACATCTGTGTCTCCTCCACCATCTCCTCCTGTTACGGATTAATAGACAATGGCTGCATTTGTCTTTTGAGTCTTGTACTGTGCCATGGAATATGTTGGCGCTATATAAATAAGGATTATTATTATTATGAGAGTGACCCGCTCCTCCTCTACATCTAGTGCAGTCTCCAATGGATTACGTGACCAGCGGCTGAACTGTCCTGGGTGGGATCCCTCTCCACTGGTCACCATGCCAGTCATGTCCAGAGGACAGGAGGGGGCGCTGTTGTATACACCTTCTATCTGCTGATCCTCATCTCTCTACAGGACACTGGACTCAGCGCCAGGGAACTGGCCAAGTACGTGGCCCACGAGATGGGGCATAACCTGGGCATGAGACATGATACTGAGCACTGCTATTGTCCTGCAGCCACAGGGAAATGTCTGCTCTCCCGACGCACTGGGTAGGTGGTAGTGTGCAGTAATGGCAAGACTCCTGAAGTACTCTGTGCTGCTGGGGACCCTGCTCCTACTATGTAACTCTATAGGATCCGCACACTCCTCTCCTGACATCCTCTGTGCTACTGGGGACCCTGCTCCTACTATGTATTTCTATAGGATCCGCACACTCCTCTCCTGACATCCTCTGTGCTGCTGTGGACCCTGCTCCTACTATGTAACTCTATAGGATCCACACACTCCTCTCCTGACATCCTCTGTGCTGCTGTCACCCTGCTCCTCCACTATGTAACTCTATAGGATCCACACACTCCTCTCCTGACATCCTCTGTGCTGCTGGGGACCCTGCTCCTCCACTATGTAACTCTATAGGATCCACACACTCCTCTCCTGACATCCTCTGTGCTGCTGGGGACCCTGCTCCTACTATGTAACTCTATAGGATCCGCACACTCCTCTCCTGACATCCTCTGTGCTGCTGTGACCCTGCTCCTACTATGTAACTCTATAGGATCCGCACACTCCTCTCCTGACATCCTCTGTGCTGCTGTGACCCTGCTCCTACTATGTAACTCTATAGGATCCACACACTCCTCTCCTGACATCCTCTGTGCTGCTGGGGACCCTGCTCCTACTATGTAACTCTATAGGATCCGCACACTCCTCTCCTGACATCCTCTGTGCTGCTGTGACCCTGCTCCTACTATGTAACTCTATAGGATCCGCACACTCCTCTCCTGACATCCTCTGTGCTGCTGGGGACCCTGCTCCTACTATGTAACTCTATAGGATCCGCACACTCCTTTCCTGACATCCTCTGTGCTGCTGGGGATCCTGCTCCTCCACTATGTAACTCTATAAGATCCGCACACTCCTCTCCTGACATCCTCTGTGCTGCTGGGGACCCTGCTCCTACTATGTAACTCTATAAGATCCGCACACTCCTCTCCTGACATCCTCTGTGCTGCTGGGGATCCTGCTCCTCCACTATGTAACTCTATAAGATCCGCACACTCCTCTCCTGACATCCTCTGTGCTGCTGGAGACCCTGCTCCTACTATGTAACTCTATAAGATCCGCACACTCCTCTCCTGATATCCTCTGTGCTGCTGGGGACCCTGCTCCTACTATGTAACTCTATAAGATCCGCACACTCCTCTCCTGATATCCTCTGTGCTGCTGGGGACCCTGCTCCTCCACTATGTAACTCTATAAGATCCGTACACTCCTCTCCTGACATCCTCTGTGCTGCTGGGGACCCTGCTCCTACTATGTAACTCTATAAGATCCGCACACTCCTCTCCTGATATCCTCTGTGCTGCTGGAGACCCTGCTCCTACTATGTAACTCTATAAGATCCGCACACTCCTCTCCTGATATCCTCTGTGCTGCTGGGGACCCTGCTCCTACTATGTAACTCTATAGGATCCGCACACTCCTCTCCTGACATCCTCTGTGCTGCTGGAGACCCTGCTCCTACTATGTAACTCTATAAGATCTGGCTCTGCGGTGACTCCTGGCTCGGCGAGGTCCTCTGGTGTCCCTCCTCTGGTCCTCCTGCAGCGTCTGTGGGGGTATGCAGCTTGCAGCTCCCTGACGGCTTCACTGTGTTAGGCCCTTGCTCTACCTGCTGCCTGGCCTCCCTGCATTGCCTGAAGTGGAGACACCTCACCCCCTTCCCTGCTGTTTTGGCTCCCATCCTGACACTTTCTACTGGGACATTCTGCTAACCCTGTGAGTACTCCCTGCTGTTTTTTTGGACTTTCTTACACTCTTCAGAGACCTTTCTAGCAGGGAATTTATTTTTTGTTGCTGTGGACTGCAGTGGTGTGAAGGGAGTGCTGAGCCCCTACTCCACCATCAGGGGGGGGCTCCTCACCTTCCTCCACTTGCTGTGTGTTATATGCTCTGCAGTATATCCCCACGGAACTAGCACTGCTCCCACTGCTCTATTGGCACCTCACGGGTACCGGGTTTGACTATGGAACTGTGTGACCGCCTCATGTAAGGCCTGGTGATACTGCGAGTGTACCTTCATTACCTTCTATGGTCGCTTCTCATTGTGATATGTCCAGAAGACGTCCTAACACCTCTACTGCTCCCTCCCGCACGCCGGGCCGCTCTCTTACTCACTCACCATCAATCTCTACCTTCCTGTCCCGATCTGGAACCTCGGCTACTGGGTCTGGCACTGATTACATGGCTCCTCCATCTCCTCCGCTACGCCAATCGCAGCCACCTCCTTCACTGTCTGCCACCCCCCCTGGACATGACATGCAATCCTTGGATTCAGCCTCCCTGCCCTGCTCGGCAGCTCATATTGCCTCTGCGGACTTTCAGCTACTTCGGGACCTTATTCAAGCTCTGCCCACTAAACAGGACCTGGATGCTGTAGTTTCCCGAATGGAACAATCCCAGGCACAGGCCCTCGGTGCGATCCAGTCTGATGTGTCTCAACTTACTACTAGGGCTGACGCTACTGATCAAACACTGTCCTCTTTGGAACAACGCCTGTCTGCAGTGGAGAGCAATCAAACCCACTCTGAGGCCCGCCTCCAGCATATTGCTTTGCTCCTGGATGACCAGGAGAACCGGGGTCGCAGAAATAATATTCGATTACGAGGAGTGCCAGAAAAAGGCCCTCAGGATGATCTGATCAGCCGTATTAATACCATTTTCAATATGGCGACTCAACGCCCGCTGGATGCTACCTTCATGATGGACCGTGTGCATAGAGTCCAACGTTCTGGCCCGCTTGACCCTGCTAATCCTAGAGATGTTCTGTGTAGACTACATTACTTCACGGACAAGGAACATATCCTGAGGTGTGCCTGGGATATGGGATCGGTGCCTTTTGAGAATGCCTCTGTCAAGCTCTATCCTGACGTCTCATCCCGCACTTTGGCTATGCGCCGTGCCCTTCAGCCGGTGTTGACTCTGATTAAGGACTGTGGAGGTTCCTATAGGTGGGGTCATCCCTTCCATTTGATTGTTCGTGTTGGCTCGTCTTCGATTGTTGTCCGTTCCCCGGCGGACTTGCCTGATTTGTTTGCCTCCCTGGATGTGCGCCCTGTCTCAGTCCCGAACTGGCTTGCTCTGGATTCCTCCCGCCCTACTATATCCAGGCGCGGCCGCGGTTCCAGGAGTTCTTCTTCGGCTGCTTCTAGAGAGAGACCTCAGCGAAACTCAACTCCACGACGTCTTCCAATACCGGATCCGCCTGGGTCTCCGCTCCGTCAACCAGATCTCTCAGCTCAGCTTCCCATTGAAGCATGATCCCTCATGCCACCGGTCTTTGATCTGCCCACAGGACAGTGTTGATATCCTTTTATGTTGAGTGGTCTTGGACTTGTGTCGCGGTTGGTGGACATTTTCACTATGTTTATTTTATTTTGTTCTGTGACTACTCTGTTCCTCTTGATCCTGTTCCTGCTGGGCTTTATAGATGGCCCTTGTTGTTGGTATTGCTGTGTTTTTATACAATGTTGTTATTTGGACCTTAGAGTCAGTTTGTAGCCCTGTGCTTCCTATCCCTATACACTTTGTTGGGGGTGGGGGCATAGGGTCTTCCTTACCAGGTACACTCGTGGTGCTTGCGGGCCCACTTCTCCCCCCATCTTTTCTTACTCCCTCACTCCTTCCTGTCTGTTGTTGTGCCCCTGGCCCATTTGTCTAGGGGTAGTTAGATTTGTTCTACTCTTGGTTCTTTTTCCTTTTCCTTTCTTCCCCCCCCCCCTCTTTCTTTACTGCTCTCCTTCCTCTACCCTGTTACTTTCCTCTCTTTTTTCTCTCCCTCTCCCTTTACCCTCTTCAATTCTTCGCCCTCTCCCCTCCCTCCCCCCCCTCCCCCCTTTTTTTTTTTTTTTTTTTCCCTCTGCTCCTAGGGTGTGAGCTGGGAAAGCCCGTCTCCCTCCATGCCTCCGCTTGATCGCCTTTCCTCCATCACAGTGGCCTCCCTCAATGTGAGAGGCCTTCATAGTCCAGAAAAGCGCTCCGTACTCTTCAATCTGCTCAAAGGTAAGCGCCTTCATGTTGTATTTTTGCAGGAAACTCACCATTGCTCTACCAAGCCATACAAGTTGACTAATGCTTGGTTCCCCCATTCCTATCATAGCTCTTCTCCTGACCCGAAATCCAGAGGGACTAGTATCTTGATTTCTCGCTCCCTGCCTTGGGAACATTTGGAGACTCGCACTGATTCTGAGGGGAGACTTGTTATGGTAAAGGGTCGTATCTCCTCTCAACTTTTTACTTTTGTTTCTTTGTATTTACCTAACTCGGGACAGGGTCGTGCTCTTAGTTCTTACTTAGGGCTGTTGGACGGCTTTGTGGAGGGCTTCCTGGTGGCGGGGGGTGATCTTAATCTGGTCCTAGACCCTTCATTGGACTCTTCTGCTGGCGTCTCTTCTCACCCTTACTCGCTCATCAGGAGGGTTAAGAGAGACCTTCATTCCCACCAGCTTGTGGACTCCTGGAGGTTACTCCACCCATTGGATAGGAATTACTCCTATTACTCTCCGGTCCATCACCGATACTCTCGTATTGACTACCTCTTTGTCCGTCACCAACATCTCCATTCTTTGTTGGCTGCGGAAGTCGACAACATTACTTTCTCCGACCATGCTTTAGTTACTTTGTCTGTTTCCTTGTCCTCTCCTATTCCTTTCCAGCGTCAGTGGAAGCTTAACGCATCACTTCTTGATGATGTAACCATCCTGGATTACATTAAGACCCGTTTGGGGGAATACTTTGAGAGGGAGGAATTGTCGGGGATTGCTCCTCCTATGGTGTGGGAGGCTCACAAATGTTTTGTCCGGGGTATTCTGTTGCAACATGGTTCCCGCTTAAACAAGGAACGCCGGGCTTGTATTGAATCTCTGCTGCAGCGGATCCGCTCGTTGGAACTCCTTCATAAGCGCCAAATCACTCCTGATGTTTATTCCCAGCTTGCCAGCGCCCGGGAAGAACTCCGTATGCTCGTCACTGATAGGGTGAAGGGTACTCTAGCTAAATGCAGACGTCATTTTTATGAGTTTGGAAATAAGAGCGGGCGTTCCCTAGCTAGGGCCCTTCGGGTTCAGCAGTCCTCCACCTACGTTGCATGCATCGGTTCCGCCCAGGGTACTCAGTTACACTTGCCCCTTGATATTGCGGCTGCCTTTCGGGACTACTATGCCTCTTTGTACATGTAGACTCTGGCCCTTCTCCTCTTCCTGAGACGGTGTTCCCTGATCGCATTCGTTCTTATCTCTCCTCCTCTGGTCTCCCGTCGTTGTCTTTGGAGGACTTGACAGCCTTGGAATCTCCTATTGTTGAAGAGGAAATTTCTTTAGCTATCTCCAGTATGGCAACGGGTAAGGCCCCAGGCCCAGACGGCCTTACCTTGGTATACTATAAGAAACTTGGCCCTGAACTCCGCCCCAGACTGTTGAAAGTTTTCAATTCTCTCACCGATGGCTCGGCCCTTTGTCGTGACTCCCTGCGTGCTCACATAGCAGTTATCCCCAAACCCGGAAAGGACCCTCTTCTGTGCTCTAACTACCGCCCCATTTCGCTAATCAATGTTGACCTAAAAATTTTAGCCAAGATCCTGGCGACCCGTTTATCGCCCTTGCTAGGAAATATTATTCACCCGGATCAAGCTGGATTTTTACCCGGCCATGAGGCTCGAGATAATACTACCAAAGCTATCAACCTCCTGTATGGGGCTAAACAGTCGGGCTCTCCTCTCATGCTTCTTTCAACTGACGCCGAGAAAGCCTTCGACAGGGTCAACTGGCGGTTCATGGAAGAGACCTTGTTACATATTGGTCTTGGACACCGCATGATGAGTTGGATCATGGCTCCATACTCTCTCCCCACAGCGATGGTCAGGGTGAACGGTTTACTGTCCCAGTCCTTCCCTATCCGAAATGGCACTAGGCAAGGATGCCCTCTCTCGCCTCTCATTTTCGTCTTGACTCTTGAACCCTTCCTCCGCCAGGTTCGAGCCGATCCGAACATCTCAGGTGCTGCTCATTCTTCCCGTTTATATAAAGTGGCGGCGTATGCAGACGACTTGCTATTTTTTCTCTCCTCCCCTCATGTTTCTCTTCCAGCTCTGATGTCTGCCTTTCAGGTTTACTCGATCCTTTCAAACTTTAAAATCAACTTTTCGAAGTCGGAAGCCCTTAATGTGACCCTTTCTTCCCCAGCGGCCACCTCATTGAGTCAATCTTTCCCTTTTCATTGGGCCCCCACTTCTCTCAAGTATTTGGGGGTTTATCTTACTCCGGATCCGAAAGATCTCTTTCGTTGCAACTTCCCCCCACTTCTGGCGTCTATCAGGGCTGATTGTACTCGATGGTCCGCTGGAGCCTTTACCTGGTTCGGGAGATGCGCGATTTGTAAAATGAACGTTCTTCCTCGTCTTCTCTATTTGATGCAGACGCTTCCCATTCACATTCCTCTGTCTTTTCTTAGATCCCTCACTTCCATCCAACTGCAGTTCATCTGGTCGGGCAGACCCGCCCGAGTGAGTAAGGCTTTTCTCTTTCGTCCCAAGAGATGTGGTGGTTTATCGCTTCCGGACCTGAAGTCCTATTACTTGGCTACCCACCTGACTCGTGTCGTGGACTGGTGTAGGCATGCTGTTTCTAAACCTTGGGTCTACATCGAACAGGCATTCTCTCCGATCCCTTTGCAGGTTGCCCCATGGCTGGACTCCTCCTCATTGTCATCTCTCTTTTCTCACCCTACCCTTGGTCCCACGCTTCGGATTTGCTCCAGGGGCCTTGTTCGCTCCACTCTCCTCCCTAAGGATTCCGCTTTTTTCCCAGTGCTGGGCAATCCTGCTTTTCCACCTGGAATGTTTGATCGAGTTTTCCGTAATTGGCGCCGTCATGGGATTTTTCGTGCCTGTCACTTCCAGGACGCAAGGGGATGGAATACACTTCTGAGCTCTCAGGCCCCTCCTGAGCTGCCACCTTTGGATGCTTGGCGGGGGATGCAACTTCGTCACTTTTTGCATTCTCTTCCTGCTCCTACTGAGTTCCGTGTCGAACCTACCCCCTTGGAGAAGATTTTTGTTGGTGCTGGCCCCCTCCGCCACTCCCTCTCGCTCACTTACCAGATCCTGGTTGAACCTCCGGAGGACTTTGTTCCGCCGTTCTTGTTGAAATGGGAATCTGACTTATCCCTTTCCCTCTCTCAGGAACAGCGTAAGCGCATTTTTCGCCTTTCTCATACTGCTTCCATCAGCTCTCGCTACCAGGAGGCCAGCTACAAAATCTTATCCCGATGGTATAGGGTTCCTACGAGACTCCATGCTATGTTTCCTCAGGTCTCCCCATTATGTTGGCGCTGTGGCGACGAGGAAGGCACGCTGCTACACGTTTTTTGGTCCTGTCCTGCCCTTTCGTCCTTCTGGGAAGGGGTCAAGCGGATAACCCTCCAGCTTACTGAAACTTCTCACCATTTGGGCCCTGCCTTGTTCCTCCTTAATCATTGTGAGTCTTCTGTAAAGGTCTTTAAGCGTTCCCTGCTTAGATTCCTGATCCTCGCTGCCCGGGCTTGTATCCCCCTTTTTTGGAAACGAGTGGATCCTCCTCCTCTCTCCCTCTGGATTTCGAAGGTCAACGAGATAATGCACATGGAAAATCTCACGTCTTTCCTGCATGGTACGACTGAGGCGTACACCAGAACCTGGTTCTACTGGTTCAGGTTCCAACAGTCTGCAGAGTACCGGACGCTCCTGGGCTCTGACCCCTCCTCTGATTGATACTCTTGTTGTTCGTCTCAGGTATTTGACCAGTGGTTGCTCGCGAGCCCTTCCTAACTGGCTGTGGTATGGATGACCTGGCGAGCGCTCTCACTGGTTTCCTGACTGCTCACACTCACCCCTACCTACCCTTTCACCCTCTATGTTTAGTCCTCTCCCCCACCCACCTGTCCCACTCACCCACTCCCTCCTCCCCCCCCCCCCTTTTTGTTTTTTCTCTATGTTGCTTTCTTTGTTTTTATTTTTTCTTGTGTTGCACTGTGTGCTTTTTTGTTCGCAGGGCGGGTGTTCGCCTTGTTACTTGTAATTGTCTTTTCTTATTGTATAAAACTGAAAAATTTTTCAATAAAAATTTGAGTTACAAAAAAAAAAAAACTCTATAAGATCTGCACACTCCTCTCCTGACATCCTCTGTGCTGCTGTGGACCCTGCTTCTCCACTATGTAACTCTATAAGATCCGCACACTTCTCTCCTGACATCCTCTGTGCTGCTGTGACCCTGCTCCTACTATGTAACTCTATAAGATCCGCACACTCCTCTCCTGACATCCTCTGTGCTGCTGTGACCCTGCTCCTACTATGTAACTCTATAAGATCCGCACACTCCTCTCCTGACATCCTCTGTGCTGCTGTGACCCTGCTCCTACTATGTAACTCTATAAGATCCGCACACTCCTCTCCTGACATCCTCTGTGCTGCTGTGGACCCTGCTTCTCCACTATGTAACTCTATAAGATCCGCACACTCCTCTCCTGACATCCTCTGTGCTGCTGTGACCCTGCTCCTACTATGTAACTCTATAAGATCCGCACACTCCTCTCCTGACATCCTCTGTGCTGCCTATACCCGGTCACCTCACTGACTGCATACTCAGCCCCTCGGCCTATAAATGTTGGGCTGTGCGGTTACTCTGCCACCCTGAGGACGAGTCCGGTATTTCAGGCTCCAGGAAGATTCCTAAATCCTGCAGAATATCCATTTGTGTTATTTTTGTTTTGGGAAGATTTCGGGCAGAGATCTATAACTATCCTGAGTGTAATAGCGTGGGGTCTATGGGGAATTAGAGTGTCCACTGGGCGGGGTCAGGTGTATGTGGGTGTGGCCTGGTGTAACCTATGCCATTGTCTTTATCAGACACAACATGAATGAGGTGTTCAGTGACTGCAGCCACAGCGCCCTCCATCGCTTCCTGGAGGAGACGGACATCACCTGCCTGATGGACAGACCCCGCACCTACATAGTGAGTCCTCCATAGTCACCTCTGACACGCCCTGGGCCTATATATACCGTATATAGTCCTTGTCTTACTGGAGTCTCCTCCCTTGTAGTCTCTGATCGTCATCGCTGCTTGTGCTGATACACAGCAGCCAGTCTGAACAAGCCGAGCTGTAGTGTAAAGCATGGGGGAGGGAGAGCAGCAGTGAGTGATGGGACAGGGGGCGGGTTCTAGACTACCTCCCACCACTACAGACAATGTAGCTGAAGGGTGCTCGCTGATCATATCTAATTGAGCTTCAGTGTAAAGCATAGAGGCCGCTGAGGGTCGGGAGAGGCTTCAGACTCTGTATATACTGGTATATATTAGTCACTGACTAACATTTTCCCTCTAGGATGAACCGGTGCTGCAGGACGACCCAGTACAGACCCTGGAAACCAGTAAGTCCCTTCTTCCGTCTCCAGTACGATGGCGGGTCCTTGTGTCCATGTCTTGGCTGATCCTGGCGGGTCCTTGTGTCTGTGTCTTGGCTGATCCTGGCGGGTCCTTGTGTCTGTGTCTTGGCTGATCCTGGCGGGTCCTTGTGTCTGTGTCTTGGCTGATCCTGGCGGGTCCTTGTGTCTGTGTCTTGGCTGATCCTGTCTCTTCTTCTCCAGTCGGTAAGGTGTCGCTCGTCCTCTGCCTGGTCGTCTCCTTCGTGGCTTTCATCATCATCTTCAGGAAGAAGACGTGCCAGAGACCAGGAGAGAGGAGACTGCAGAAGACATGGCCGTCCTGAGGGGGGCGTCGTGGTCATGGTGTGGTCCAATATGGCGGAGAAGCCGAGGAGCGTCCTGTGAGGTCTGGTCGTGGATTGTCCAGCGTGTGATGGTGGAGATGGATGAGGACACCACTACTGTCTCCGGGGACTGTCCTGCAGCATGCTGGGACTTGTAGTTTACCTAGAGGACGGCTGATGATGTCATCGGTGTATAGTGTACATAAGAAGTAACGGGACTGATGGGGGTTGTAGTCGGAGAGCGGGGGGTTATTGTGGCCAGGACACTAGATGGCAGCATTTGTCCTGTGCAGAAGACTGTGTCGCCCTCTGCTGGACAGAGCCTAATACAGCACAAGGTGTATCTGCTATACAGGTTCCAGGGTAGGACATAAACATTCCTGAATTTATTATACAGTCCTTTGAAAAAGTTTGGGCACCCCTATTAATCTTAATCATTTTTAGTTCTAAATATCTTGGTGTTTGCAGCAGCCATTTCAGTTTGATATATCTAATAACTGATGGACACAGTAATATTTCAGGATTGAAATGAGGTTGAAATGAGGTTTATTGTACTAACAGAAAATGCGCAATATGCATTAAACCAAAATTTGACCGGTGCAAAAGTATGGGCACCCTTATCATTTTATTGATTTGAATTCCCCTAACTACTTTTTACTGACTTACTGAAGCACAAAATTGGTTTTGTAACCTCAGTGAGCTTTGCACTTCATAGCCAGATGTATCCAATCATAAGAAAAGGTATTTAAGGTGGCCAATTGCAAGTTGTTCTCCTATTTGAATCTCCTCTGAAGAGTGGCATCATGGGCTACTCAAAACAACTCTCAAATGATCTGAAAACAAAGATTGTTCAACATAGTTGTTCAGGGGAAGGATACAAAACGTTGTCTCAGAGATTTAACCTGTCAGTTTCCACTGTGAGGAACATAGTAAGGAAATGGAAGAGCACAGGGACAGTTCTTGTTAAGCCCAGAAGTGGCAGGCCAAGAAAAATATCAGAAAGGCAGAGAAGAAGAATGGTGAGAAGAGTCAAGGACAATCCACAGACCACCTCCAAAGAGCTGCAGCATCATCTTGCTGCAGATGGTGTCACTGTGCATCGGTCAACTATACAGCGCACTTTGCACAAATAGAAGCTGTATGGGAGAGTGATGAGAAAGAAGCCGTTTCTGCACGTACGCCACAAATAGAGTTGCCTGAGGTATGAAAAAGCACATTTGGAGAAGCCAACTTCATTTTGGAAACAAAGATTGAGTTGTTTGGTTATAAAAAAGGCATTATGCATGGCGTCCAAAAAGAAACAGCATTCCAAGAAAAACACATGCTACCCACTGTAAAATTTGGTGGAGGTTCCATCATGCTTTGGGGCTGTGTGGCCAATGCCGGCACCGGGAATCTTGTTAAAGTTGAGAGTCGCATGGATTCCACTCAGTATCAGCAGATTCTTCAGAATAATGTTCAAGAATCAGTGACGAAGTTGAAGTTACGCCGGGGATGGATATTTCAGCAAGACAATGATCCAAAACACCGCTCCAAATCCTCAGGCATTCATGCAGAGGAACAATTACAATGTTCTGGAATGGCCATCCCAGTCCCCAGACCTGAATATCATTGAACATCTGTGGGATGATTTGAAGCGGGCTGTCCATGCTCGGCGACCATCTAACTTAACTGAACTTGAATTGTTTGTCCAAAATACCTTTATCCAGGATCCAGGAACTGATTAAAAGCTCCAGGAAGCGACTAGAGGCTGTTATCTTTGCAAAAGGAGGATCTACTAAATATTAATGTCACTTTTCTGTTGAGGTGCCCATACTTTTGCACCGGTCAAATTTTGGTTTAATGCATATTGCACATTCTCTGTTAGTACAATAAACCTCATTTCAATCCTGAAATATTACTGTGTCCATCAGTTATTAGATATATCAAACTGAAATGGCTGTTGCAAATACCAAAATATTTAGAACTAAAAATGATTAAGATTAATAGGGGTGCCCAAACTTTTTCATAGGACTGTATATATAGACATTCGGCAAGTATGTTATCCCATATCTCCTACCTACTCACTCCCTGCATGAAGGGGGCGCCACCACTACCTGTAACCTCTGCACCTGTTCACACAGAGGGGTGAGCGCCAACTCACTGGAGTAGGAGAATAACCGACCCCAAGACGGACCTGACCACATAGCACCGAGCTGTCAGCTACGTCACCATTCAATATTTGGGTTGATTTTGGAAATTCAGGACTTTTGGTGACTGTATATGAGTGAGATATTACTGTCTGTGTGTATATAGCGGACTGTGTATACACTTATACTCCGCGTACATTATATAGGATATCCCTGTATACTCCGGGTACAGTATATAGGATATCCCTGTATACTCCGGGTACATTATATAGGATATCCCTGTATACTCCAGGCACAGTATATAGGATATCCCTGTATACTCCGGGTACATTATATAGGATATCTCTGTATACTCCGGGTACGTTATGTAGGATATCCCTGTATACTCCGGGTACATTATATAGGATATCCCTGTATACTCCGGGTACATTATATAGGATATCCCTGTATACTCCGGATACATTATATAGGATACCATTGTATACTCCGGGTACATTATATAGGATATGCCTGTATACTCCAGGCACAGTATATAGGATATCCCTGTATACTCCGGGTACATTATATAGGATATCCCTGTATACTCCGGATACATTATATAGGATACCATTGTATACTCCGGGTACATTATATAGGATATGCCTGTATACTCCAGGCACAGTATATAGGATATCCCTGTATACTCCGGGTACGTTATGTAGGATATCCCTGTATACTCTGGGTACATTATATAGGATATCCCTGTATACTCCGGGTACGTTATGTAGGATATCCCTGTATACTCCGGGTACATTATATAGGATATCCCTGTATACTCCGGGTACGTTATGTAGGATATCCCTGTATACTCCGGGTACGTTATGTAGGATATCCCTGTATACTCCGGGTACGTTATGTAGGATATCCCTGTATACTCCGGGTACATTATATAGGATATCCCTGTATACTCCGGGTACATTATATAGGATATCCCTGTATACTCCGGGTACATTATATAGGATATGCCTGTATACTCCGGGTACATTATATAGGATATCCCTGTATACTCCGGATACATTATATAGGATATCCCTGTATACTCCGGGTACATTATATAGGATATCCCTGTATACTCCGGGTACATTATGTAGGATATCCCTGTATACTCCGGGTACATTATATAGGATATCCCTGTATACTCCGGGTACATTATATAGGATATCCCTGTATACTCCGGGTACATTATATAGGATATGCCTGTATACTCCGGGTACATTATATAGGATATGCCTGTATACTCCAGGCACAGTATATAGGATATCCCTGTATACTCCGGGTACATTATATAGGATATCCCTGTATACTCTGGGTACATTATATAGGATATCTCTGTATACTCCGGGTACGTTATGTAGGATATCCCTGTATACTCCGGGTACATTATATAGGATATCTCTGTATACTCCGGGTACGTTATGTAGGATATCCCTGTACACTCCGGGTACATTATATAGGATATCCCTGTATACTCCGGGTACATTATATAGGATATCCCTGTATACTCCGGGTACATTATATAGGATATGCCTGTATACTCCGGGTACATTATATAGGATATCCCTGTATACTCCGGATACATTATATAGGATACCATTGTATACTCCGGATACATTATATAGGATACCATTGTATACTCCAGGTACATTATATAGGATATCCCTGTATACTCCGGGTACAGTATATAGGATATCCCTGTATACTCCGGGTACATTATGTAGGATATCCCTGTATACTCCGGGGTAGTTTGTAGGATACACTGTCTCCCGGTGACTATGCTGCAGGACACAGTGTACCCCATCTAACTCGCGAACTGACATTGATAAGAAATGGCGCATGCGCAGTAGCAGCAGTAGAAGCAGTATACTACCGCGCATGCAGCCAGCAAAGAGTGAATCAATGTGAAATACTTAAATAAAACCACCGTCCGGTATTTATTGTTAGTATTTTTTTTGCAGCGCCCTCCTGGGCCTAAAGTGGCTCGAATTGAATATAGAACGCATTTTTAGGGCTAATTTACCCCCCCCCCCCCCCAACCCTCGGTAAGTAGGGCCCCACCAAAGTCAATTTCTCAGGGCCCCTGCAATCCCTGGATCCGCCACTGTCAGTGTCTGCCGTCCAGGGGTGGCTGGCTGTACGGGGTCCCCATTTACCTATCAGGATATATTTGGCATACAATAGTATACAGCAGGCTGTACACAATCTTATAAGTCTTATACCCCTATAGCTTGTCACCACTTTCCTCCACTAGGGGGCAGTCATGGTCTTGTTCTTCAGTAGAGGTGCTGTCACTACCTGTTCTGTCCTGTAGTTGGCAGCAGAGAGCTGTGTGTTTGGGGTTTCCTGAGGCCATTTGTCCCTGTATAGGGGTAATGATGGCACCTCATGTATTATTAGCCTCTGCACTTCTGCCCCCTGCTGGGCCCTTGTCCCATCCAACCTGCTCAGCAGCCTTTTGTCTGGGGCCCCAATGGTGGAAGTGACTGCGGCCTGTGCTATAGACTGTGATATGTGATGTGTTATATCATTGTAGTGCAGACCCGGCCCCCTACCCTATTATATGTCAAGGAAATCTAACACTAGATCCAATATATCCCTATATAATACCCTTATATAACCAGTATATCCCTATATAATACCCCTATATAACCAGTATACCCATATATAACCAGTATATCCCAGTATACCCATATATAATCAGTATAGCCCTATATAACCAGTATATCCCTATATAATACCCCTATATAACCAGTATATCCCTATATAATACCCCTATATAACCAGTATGTCCCAGTATACCCCTATATAACCAGTATACCCCTATATAACCAGTATATCCCTATATAATACCCCTATATAACCAGTATATCCCAGTATACCCATATATAATCAGTATATCCCTATATAACCAGTATATCCCTATATAATACCCCTATATAACCAGTATATCCCAGTATACCCCTATATAACCAGAATATCCCAGTATACCCCTATATAACCAGTATACCCCTATATAACCAGTATATCCCTATATAATACCCTTATATAACCAGTATATCCCAGTATACCCATATATAACAAGTATATCTCAGTATACCCCTATATAACCAGTATATCCCTATATAACCAGTATACCCCTATATAACCAGTATATCCCTATATAATACCCCTATATAACCAGTATATCCCAGTATACCCCTATATAACCAGTATATCCCTATATAATACCCCTATATAACCAGTATATCCCAGTATACCCCTATATAACCAGTATATCCCTATATAATACCCCTATATAACCAGTATATCCCAGTATACCCCTATATAACCAGTATATCCCTATATAATACCCCTATATAACCAGTATATCCCAGTATACCCCTATATAACCAGTATATCCCTATATAATACCCCTATATAACCAGTATATCCCAGTATACCCCTATATAACCAGTATATCCCTATATAATACCCCTATATAACCAGTATATCCCAGTATACCCCTATATAACCAGTTACATAGGGTAGCTCCTCCTGGCACCTGTCTCAGGCCCAGGTCTACAAAGTCTTTGATGTAGAGACCACAACGGGCGACCTCCAGGCGGCTCCACCCCGACAACAGCTGGCGAGAGGAAGCCACAGCCGCCCAGGGACATATGGCCGGATTAGTCAGCTGTCACTGACAAAGGGCCTGCGGAGTCTTAAAGGGGAAGTCCTCCAAGATAATACCTGTGGTATAACCTGATTATAACAGCGGCCAAGTGACCCTAATCCCGGCCCAGGGGGCATTTACCCCTAAAATAGAAAAATCCTTCTCGTCTTCTCCTGTCAGGATGTTCATGGGCTTCTAGGAAAGCTGGAGGACTACCACTATGGCCGACGTCACTAGAGTGGTCCTAAAGGGTGACTTGGGGGTATGTCCTGCTGCTATAAACTTCGGCAATTCCACCATTTTGGATACGTCATAGCGGCGGGTCACATTATTTGTGACTCTGATTTCTCAAACTCGTGAATGGTCAGAGCTGACAATTAGGTCTCTGGGAAAGTTGGAAAACGACCTGTATGGGAGTTGTAATGGCGGCCATCACCCAGCTTTCCCAGAAACTCATAGAATATGAAACCTATGGGAATGGCCTTTAGGGGGTCTTCAGTGTCTGGGATGTACGAGGGGATATGGCGCCATTTATGTATCCCCCCCCAATACAGGTCAGTAACACTTAAAATGCCCCTTTAAGGAGACATTTAGGAGACCTGTAACGTAACGGTTGTGCGGTATAAGGCCGGGTTCACACGGAGTTACGTGCCGCGAGATTTGGCACGTAGACGCCGCGTGACCCTTTGCGTGCCGTACACGCTCCCATTCATTTCAATGGGAGCGGGGAGCGTATGCGCCGCGCTAGTTTGCGGCCGTGAATAAATGCACGGCCGCAAACTAGCGCGGCGCATACGCTCCCCGCTCCCATTGAAATGAATGGGAGCGTGTACGGCACGCAAAGGGTCACGCGGCGTCTACGTGCCAAATCTCGCGGCACGTAACTCCGTGTGAACCCGGCCTAATAGGGGCTCTGGTAAAAGGCTGCCTGCACCGTCCCTTTAAGATCCTCTTTTCAGACTGCCCATAGGTGACATGTCTTAATCCCTTTAAGAAGCAGCCGGACGTCCTGAGATCTTCATTTTCGGCAAATGTTCCTTCCTTTCATGTTACAAAGCGTCGATACCAAACACAAGCTGGAAGTCAACAGGAAACCGCGAGGACTTGTGAAGCCGCCCTGCGTGACACGGCGACACGACGCCTCTCCCATGCATCATTCAGGAGTCTGAGAAAGCTGGGTGACTGTGTCATAGAATAGTGGCGCGCTCCACTGCTGAGGCTCGTAGCCATAGTCAGCGACTACAATCCAGCCGGACGCATTATACACGGGTCATCGCCCCTTTACACAGCGCCCATCGTATAGCGGCACACAATGGCCGCCCCCAGCGTCAGCAGATAACGGGTATAACAAGAGACGTCACCACGGCCGTTTATCACCCCCCCCCCCCCCGCGTGTGTGACACGCACAGCTGACACTCTAATACAGGCAGATAAGGGGGCCCCCAGCTAGAAACAGCCAAAACTGGAGAAACCGACCCAAAATAACACAAAGGCTCAAACGTCAACCACAGATATAACAAGGAAGCCGAGGAATAAAAGAAATAACAAAAGCGGGAAACACGCGGGGGGAATACGGAAATATATGCGGCAATGTCACAGTCACTGCTGATGGTTTCCAACACTTGTAGCGCCATCCCGTGACTGCCAGTGTATATGGGGTATTTATGGGGTTGTGGGGTCACGTTCTACTCATCCTGTGGGTTGGGGTTGACGCCGCGATGACATCAGCAGTTTCTCCGCACCAGGAGCGCTGGCTGTGCGCCCAGCCGGGACATAATGGGATTATTGAAGCTGAAATGAGACAATTGACATGTCATTACCATGAGGGACAAGGACTCTGAGGCCTGCTGACACCTCCAATGACTGTAATACATGGAGTGGGGGGGACCAGACACCCACCATTGACCCCCCCGCTCTCAAAATCAGGTTGAAATGTGTCTTGTTTAAACAGGAAGAACAATATTACTCTACTAATGAGAGGAGGGCACGGACCCCTGACCCCAGTGAGGAGGGGGGGAAGGCGAGACCTACACAATAGGGGATGTGTGTTCCCTCAGTGCTGCCGGAGACCCCAAATTACTGTATAAACAGACTCTTAAGTGGAACTAAACCTATATGTTGTGAGCCCCCATCCTCCAGACCCCAGGGGCTATATCACAGGCAGCATAGAAGAAGTACACGTCTATGAGAAGATCATGTCTATGAGAAGACCATGTCTATGAGAAGACCTCGTGTATGAGAAGACCATGTCTATGAGAAGACCACGTCTATTAGAAGACCACTTCTATGAGAAGACTATAACTATGAGAAGATCATCTCTGAGAAGACCTCCTCTATGAGAAGACCATGTCTATGAAACAACCACATCTATGAGAAGACCACCTCTGTGAGAAGACTATATCTATGAGAATACCACCTCTATAAGACCACCTCTATGAGAAGACTACCTCTATAAGAAGACCACCTCTATGAGAAGACCTCCTCTGTGAGAAGACTATATCTATGAGAAGACATTGTCTATGAGAAGACCACTTCTATAGGAAGACTATATCTATGAGAAGACCTCCTCTGTGAGAAGACCACCTTACCCAGAGCAGATCTTCTGTTTAAGCATTGTGGTCATCTTCCTTGAGAAGACCCTTTTAATTTTGGGTGGTGGTCTTAAAGCAGTCTCACTCTATATGAGATAAGGTGTCCGATCTGCCAGGAAGATAAACATATATTCACGTATCTACAGCCCCTGATCCAGAGAGCGCTGTATCTAAGGCTGTCATGTGTGATACATCTGCTACACTGTGTATGCAGAGTCACCATGTTTGATACGGTTTGCTGTGCTGCATATCTAATCTTACGTGTCATACAGTATTATTATTGTTATTTCCACGTGTCCTGGTCATGTGACGTATGTCCTTCGGCAGGGTTATAGTCCAGTGATTATAGTATATGGCGTTCACTAATATCTGTAGAAAGTTCCGCATAGATCACTGTGGTATAAATACAGACATAAGACGGTTACACCCCAACACGTAGGTTTCAGGGTCTGCACACAGCCTGTCCCCTCTACATACATATATGGATTCATTGGCCATGGTATATAATGAGTGAGGGGTCCTGAAGAAGGACAGGACAAGCCAAGTAGATTATATATTACTGTATGAGGGGACCGTAATGGGGGGTGACGACACCCCATCAATTATAGAATATATACTGTCCTCTACCTATATGATACTCTTAGTCCTCTACTCACATATATACTGTCCTCTACCTATATGATACTCTTACTCCTCTACTCCCATCTATACTGTCTTATCTAGTTCCCCGCCATCTGCTCCCATATCTCACACCCGCTGGGATTTCTCCTAGTTCCCGCTGGACCTGTCCCGATTGTTTGTGTTTCCCGTAACTCTCCTGTACAGTAAGAGGGTGCGGACATGTTAATATATAACTGTAGGTTCCTTCTCCCAGTATGTGGGCGGACGCCCTTCTTGGAGACTAACATAGCTATTCCTCCCGTCCTCCCTTACACATGCACACTTGCCTCTGAATGAGGGGAGGGGACTGAGACATTGTCAGATATCTCATTCTTCCCTCCCCCCCCCCCCAAAAAAAAAAAGTACAAAGGGTTTGGGCATTGAGATTCAGCACAAGTTAGTCAATCGGTCCCTCCGTATTCCGCAGGTTAATCCGCCATTGCTCTAATGTGTGACCAGCGCCTTGCAAATGGTTGGTGTTGTTCCATTGTGTATGGCGAGGCCAGCACACTGACAGGAAGTGTTGCCATAGGGAGATAGTAAATATAGGAGCCCATATGTGTGGATCTGTCATATCTCTTCGATCATGGGATCCTCCAGAACTGCTCACGAAGAACAGGCCCCGGTATAAGGGCTCAGACCGCTATCCTACCCCCAGTACAGGGTTCCCGGGACCCTCTGCTAATCTGATCCGGGGGTAAATTCCTCCTTGGGCTCAGCACATATATCCTGCACATATCTGTCCTGAGGGCGGACACTCGGCTAATCCTCCTGATAATATCATCCCAACGAGGTATCTTCCATTGTCCTTCTGCACAATATGGCGGCCTCCTCCTGTAATCCTCCAGCCTGTGAATGGAGCGTCCTGTCGGTGACTTCTCGCATGTCCTCATGAGTTAAGTGACAATTACAGGCCGGTGTTATTTAGCTACTGATATGTGGTAAGTGGTCAGATAGGACTAAGACCCCCGGCCTCAAGGAATGTGGGGAGGGGGTCGGCTAGGAGGCCACTGCCATCTAGTCATGATATGGAAGGCTTCCATCTGCACTTCACTCACGGCACAGGCAACCATCTACATCCATGTTCACACGTACACACGTGAGGAGGCCGGGCGGGATGAGGATGGAGATATGACCACACAAGGTGTCCATGACAAAGGAATCAGAGAGGGACATTGACACTGCAGTGACCCCAGGACAGGCCCGTGTATACTGCAGTGACCTTAGGACAGGCCCGTGTATACTGCGGTGACCTCAGGACAGGCCCATGTATACTGCGGTGACCTCAGGACAGGCCTGTGTATACTGCGATGACCTCAGGACAGGCCCGTGTATACTGCAGTGACCTTAGGACAGGCCCGTGTATACTGCGGTGACCTCAGGACAGGCCCATGTATACTGCGGTGACCTGAGGACAGGCCCATGTATACTGCGGTGACCTGAGGACAGGCCCGTGTATACTGCAGTGACCTTAGGACAGGCCCGTGTATACTGCAGTGACCTTAGGACAGGCCCGTGTATACTGCGGTGACCTCAGGACAGGCCCATGTATACTGCGGTGACCTCAGGACAGGCCTGTGTATACTGCGATGACCTCAGGACAGGCCCGTGTATACTGCAGTGACCTTAGGACAGGCCCGTGTATACTGCGGTGACCTCAGGACAGGCCCATGTATACTGCGGTGACCTGAGGACAGGCCCATGTATACTGCGGTGACCTGAGGACAGGCCCGTGTATACTGCGGTGACCTCAGGACAGGCCCGTGTATACTGCGGTGACCGGAGGACAGGCCCATGTATACTGCGGTGACCTGAGGACAGGCCCATGTATACTGCGGTGACCTCAGGGCAGGCCCATGTATACTGCGGTGACCTGAGGACAGGCCCGTGTATACTGCGATGACCTAAGGACAGGCCCATGTATACTGCGGTGACCTGAGGACAGGCCCATGTATACTGCGGTGACCTCAGGACAGGCCCGTGTATACTGCGGTGACCGGAGGACAGGCCCATGTATACTGCGGTGACCTCAGAACAGGCCCGTGTATACTGCAGTGACCTTAGGACAGGCCCATGTATACTGCGGTGACCGGAGGACAGGCCCATGTATACTGCGGTGACCTGAGGACAGGCCCATGTATACTGCGGTGACCTGAGGACAGGCCCATGTATACTGCGGTGACCTGAGGACAGGCCCATGTATACTGCGGTGACCTGAGGACAGGCCCGTGTATACTGCGGTGACCTGAGGACAGGCCCGTGTATACTGCGGTGACCTCAGGACAGGCCCGTGTATACTGCAGTGACCTGAGGACAGGCCCGTGTATACTGCGGTGACCTCAGGACAGGCCCATGTATACTGCGGTGACCTGAGGACAGGCCCATGTATACTGCGGTGACCGGAGGACAGGCCCATGTATACTGCGGTGACCGGAGGACAGGCCCATGTATAATGCGGTGACCTGAGGACAGGCCCATGTATACTGCGGTGACCTGAGGACAGGCCCATGTATACTGCGGTGACCGGAGGACAGGCCCATGTATACTGCGGTGACCTCAGGGCAGGCCCATGTATACTGCGGTGACCTCAGGACAGGCCCATGTATACTGCGGTGACCTCAGGACAGGCCTGTGTATACTGCGATGACCTCAGGACAGGCCCATGTATACTGCGGTGACCTCAGGACAGGCCCGTGTATACTGCGGTGACCTCAGGACAGGCCCATGTATACTGCGGTGACCGGAGGACAGGCCCATGTATACTGCGGTGACCTGAGGACAGGCCCGTGTATACTGCGGTGACCTGAGGACAGGCCCATGTATACTGCGGTGACCTGAGGACAGGCCCATGTATACTGCGGTGACCTGAGGACAGGCCCATGTATACTGCGGTGACCTGAGGACAGGCCCGTGTATACTGCGGTGACCTGAGGACAGGCCCGTGTATACTGCGGTGACCTGAGGACAGGCCCATGTATACTGCGGTGACCTCAGGACAGGCCCGTGTATACTGCGGTGACCTGAGGACAGGCCCGTGTATACTGCGGTGACCTCAGGACAGGCCCATGTATACTGCGGTGACCGGAGGACAGGCCCATGTATACTGCGGTGACCTGAGGACAGGCCCATGTATACTGCGGTGACCTGAGGCCAGACCCATGTATACTGCGGTGACCTCAGGACAGGCCCATGTATACTGCGGTGACCGGAGGACAGGCCCATGTATACTGCGGTGACCTGAGGACAGGCCCGTGTATACTGCGGTGACCTGAGGACAGGCCCGTGTATACTGCGGTGACCGGAGGACAGGCCCATGTATACTGCGGTGACCTGAGGACAGGCCCATGTATACTGCGGTGACCTGAGGACAGGCCCATGTATACTGCGGTGACCTGAGGACAGGCCCATGTATACTGCGGTGACCTGAGGACAGGCCCATGTATACTGCGGTGACCTGAGGACAGGCCCATGTATACTGCGGTGACCTGAGGACAGACCCATGTATACTGCGGTGACCTGAGGACAGACCCATGTATACTGCGGTGACCTGAGGACAGGCCCGTGTATACTGCGGTGACCTGAGGACAGGCCCGTGTATACTGCGGTGACCTGAGGACAGGCCCATGTATACTGCGGTGACCTCAGGACAGGCCCATGTATACTGCGGTGACCTGAGGCCAGACCCATGTATACTGCGGTGACCTCAGGACAGGCCCATGTATACTGCGGTGACCGGAGGACAGGCCCATGTATACTGCGGTGACCTGAGGACAGGCCCGTGTATACTGCGGTGACCTGAGGACAGGCCCGTGTATACTGCGGTGACCTGAGGACAGGCCCGTGTATACTGCGGTGACCGGAGGACAGGCCCATGTATACTGCGGTGACCTGAGGACAGGCCCATGTATACTGCGGTGACCTGAGGACAGGCCCATGTATACTGCGGTGACCTGAGGACAGGCCCATGTATACTGCGGTGACCTGAGGACAGGCCCATGTATACTGCGGTGACCTGAGGACAGGCCCATGTATACTGCGGTGACCTGAGGACAGACCCATGTATACTGCGGTGACCTGAGGACAGACCCATGTATACTGCGGTGACCTGAGGACAGGCCCGTGTATACTGCGGTGACCTGAGGACAGGCCCGTGTATACTGCGGTGACCTGAGGACAGGCCCGTGTATACTGCGGTGACCTGAGGACAGGCCCGTGTATACTGCGGTGACCTGAGGACAGGCCCGTGTATACTGCGGTGACCTGAGGACAGGCCCGTGTATACTGCGGTGACCTGAGGACAGGCTTGTGTATACTGCGGTGACCTGAGGACAGGCCCATGTATACTGCGGTGACCTGAGGACAGGCCCATGTATACTGCGGTGACCTGAGGACAGGCCCGTGTATACTGCGGTGACCTGAGGACAGGCCCGTGTATACTGCGGTGACCTGAGGACAGGCCCGTGTATACTGCGGTGACCTGAGGACAGGCTTGTGTATACTGCGGTGACCTGAGGATAGGCCCATGTATAACTCTCTGTTTTGTGGTGGGGATAACTGATATGATATAATACCGTATTATGGGATGCAGTATACTATGTCCTATAATAATAATACTATATATTACACTGCAGTACAGGATATAATATAATACCGTATTATGGGTTGGACTATTCAATGTCTTATCATGTGTATGGAGACTTTAGAAATGACACTGAGAAGGCGCAGGACGTGTACATGGGGCTCACCCTGGTATATTATAATATAATAGTGTATACTAGTGTGTAATATAATACCGTATATGTCCTGTAATAATAACACTACATAATATAAGAGGTTTATCACTTGTTCTCCTCCAGTAATGACTGGGTTAATTCTTGGAGAGCTCCTTGAAGTCCCGCTCTTTTCTATGGAAGAATAGAAGGCTGGGTCCTCGGAGACAGGTGGCAGCCGCCTGATAGACAAAGGCCCCGGAGCCCGCACAATGGACGTCTGTCCCTCCAGCCAGTCATCTCTATGAGCATCTACTACATGGGGCACCGCCAAGTGTCAGGACATAGTTATACAAGGAGCACCCCCCCCCCCCTCAGCACTGTATGGCGCTATCTACATTATATGACACTGTAAAGTATATTATTTCTGCAGTGTATGGCGGTGTTATCTCAGCACTGTATGGTAGTATATACCTTATATGACACTGTACAGTATATTACTTCTGCAGTGTATGGCGCTATTATCTCAGCACTGTATGGTGCATTGACATTTTATGACACTGTACAGTATATTATTTCTGCAGTGTATGGCGGTGTTATCTCAGCAGTGTATGGTAGTATATACCTTATATGACACTGTACAGTATATTACTTCTGCAGTGTATGGCGGTATTATCTCAGCACTGTATGGTAGTATATACCTTATATGACACTGTACAGTATATTACTTCTGCAGTGTATGGCGGTATTATCTCAGCACTGTATGGTAGTATATACCTTATATGACACTGTACAGTATATTATTTCTGCAGTGTATGGCGGTATTATCTCAGCACTGTATGGTGCATTGACATTATATGACACTGTACAGTATATTATTTCTGCAGTGTATGGCGGTGTTATCTCAGCAGTGTATGGTAGTATATACCTTATATGACACTGTACAGTATATTACTTCTGCAGTGTATGGCGGTATTATCTCAGCACTGTATGGTAGTATATACCTTATATGACACTGTACAGTATATTACTTCTGCAGTGTATGGCGGTATTATCTCAGCACTGTATGGTAGTATATACCTTATATGACACTGTACAGTATATTATTTCTGCAGTGTATGGCGGTATTATCTCAGCACTGTATGGTAGTATATACCTTATATGACACTGTACAGTATATTACTTCTGCAGTGTATGGCGCTATTATCTCAGCACTGTATGGTGCATTGACATTATATGACACTGTACAGTATATTATTTCTGCAGTGTATGGCGGTATTATCTCAGCACTGTATGGAGTATATACCTTATATGACACTGTACAGTATATTACTTCTGCAGTGTATGGCGCTATTATCTCAGCACTGTATGGTAGTATATACCTTATATGACACTGTATAGTATATTACTTCTATAGTGTATGGCGGTATTATCTCAGCACTGTATGGAGTATATACCTTATATGACACTGTACAGTATATTACTTCTGCAGTGTATGGCGCTATTATCTCAGCACTGTATGGTGCATTGACATTATATGACACTGTACAGTATATTATTTCTGCAGTGTATGGCGGTGTTATCTCAGCAGTGTATGGTAGTATATACCTTATATGACACTGTACAGTATATTACTTCTGCAGTGTATGGCGGTATTATCTCAGCACTGTATGGTAGTATATACCTTATATGACACTGTACAGTATATTATTTCTGCAGTGTATGGCGGTATTATCTCAGCACTGTATGGTAGTATATACCTTATATGACACTGTACAGTATATTATTTCTGCAGTGTATGGCGGTATTATCTCAGCACTGTATGGTAGTATATACCTTATATGACACTGTACAGTATATTATTTCTGCAGTGTATGGCGGTATTATCTCAGCACTGTATGGAGTATATACCTTATATGACACTGTACAGTATATTACTTCTGCAGTGTATGGCGCTATTATCTCAGCACTGTATGGTAGTATATACCTTATATGACACTGTATAGTATATTACTTCTATAGTGTATGGCGGTATTATCTCAGCACTGTATGGAGTATATACCTTATATGACACTGTACAGTATATTACTTCTGCAGTGTATGGCGCTATTATCTCAGCACTGTATGGTGCATTGACATTATATGACACTGTACAGTATATTATTTCTGCAGTGTATGGCGGTGTTATCTCAGCAGTGTATGGTAGTATATACCTTATATGACACTGTACAGTATATTACTTCTGCAGTGTATGGCGGTATTATCTCAGCACTGTATGGTAGTATATACCTTATATGACACTGTACAGTATATTACTTCTGCAGTGTATGGCGGTATTATCTCAGCACTGTATGGTAGTATATACCTTATATGACACTGTACAGTATATTATTTCTGCAGTGTATGGCGGTATTATCTCAGCACTGTATGGTAGTATATACCTTATATGACACTGTACAGTATATTACTTCTGCAGTGTATGGCGCTATTATCTCAGCACTGTATGGTAGTATATACCTTATATGACACTGTATAGTATATTACTTCTATAGTGTATGGCGGTATTATCTCAGCACTGTATGGAGTATATACCTTATATGACACTGTACAGTATATTACTTCTGCAGTGTATGGCGCTATTATCTCAGCACTGTATGGTAGTATATACCTTATATGACACTGTATAGTATATTACTTCTATAGTGTATGGCGGTATTATCTCAGCACTGTATGGAGTATATACCTTATATGACACTGTACAGTATATTACTTCTGCAGTGTATGGCGCTATTATCTCAGCACTGTATGGTGCATTGACATTATATGACACTGTACAGTATATTATTTCTGCAGTGTATGGCGGTGTTATCTCAGCAGTGTATGGTAGTATATACCTTATATGACACTGTACAGTATATTACTTCTGCAGTGTATGGCGGTATTATCTCAGCACTGTATGGTAGTATATACCTTATATGACACTGTACAGTATATTATTTCTGCAGTGTATGGCGGTATTATCTCAGCACTGTATGGTAGTATATACCTTATATGACACTGTACAGTATATTATTTATGCAGTGTATGGCGGTATTATCTCAGCACTGTATGGTGCATTGACATTATATGACACTGTACAATATATTATTTCTGCAGTGTATGGCGGTGTTATCTCAGCAGTGTATGGTAGTATATACCTTATATGACACTGTACAGTATATTACTTCTGCAGTGTATGGCGGTATTATCTCAGCACTGTATGGTAGTATATACCTTATATGACACTGTACAGTATATTATTTCTGCAGTGTATGGCGGTATTATCTCAGCACTGTATGGTGCATGTACACTGAGGACTATTGTCTGTAATGTCGTAGTCAGGTGGACATGGCCATGATGATAGGGGGCGCTCCAGGCGGTCACACTTTGTAGTAATTTGTTTCAGCCTTGGGCTAGAAAAGTCCAGTCGGGGGAGGTGAGTAATGGAGTGGTGACAGGTGAGCGGATCCCGCTGTCCTCTGTATACCGCCACATCCATGGCCCCTGGGCTCTGCCCCCCTCCACTCGTGTCATAGGGACGATCCTATTACTTGGCGTCGGCTATACTCCCATCATTCCTTATCCCTCACGGTCCCCACAATCTGGCCGCCATTTCTCAGCTGCTGTTATGAGCGGATATTTCGTCTGCGACCCTCTGTGGTATAAGGGGTTAACTAATAATTCTCCAGTAAATAGAGAATTCCAGATCTTCCTCCCTGTGACCTCCGGCGAGGCCGCCATACCACGGTGTGCGGTCGTACACAAGTCACACCTGCCGCCATTGTCCATCTATATGTGTAAAGGAGAAGCGGGGGTTAAATTTCAATGGAGGAATCCCTGCCCTGGGGGACGGAGGGAAATCCTGAGCGCTGGCGGGAAGAGTATAAGAGCCCGGGGGCAGATGTCACACCTACCCCTACTCACAGCATCGGGGTCACCCTCACCTTTATAGTAGGTCTGACATTCAGGAGCCTGGGAAAGCCAGGCTGTGACCCATCCAGTGATGCCATACTAGTGACGCCTCATCACCCAGCTTTCCCAGAAGTGTCTTTGGGGTTTCTAGATTCTCCCTGAGGGTTCGGCCCTGCTGTGCTGGTCAGCGCTGGGGTCACTTTACATTGAATGGTCAGCAGGGTATAAGGGACTGGGAGGCTATTCATAAGGTAACAGGCCTGGACTGGAACAAAAGGAACAACTGGCAGTGCACAGAGAATAATGGAGGAAGGCGGTGTGTGCGTGTATATATATGTATATAGTGTATCCTGATACCCCGGGGAGAGGAGTGTATATCTAACCATAGGTGTGCTCACTATGTATTCTGCAGGAGAGGGAGGGGCTGTATAGTATCTGTATATATATATATAACCATATATATACTGTACATTCTGCAGGAGAGGGAGGGGCTGTATAGTATCTGTATATATATATATATAACCATATATATACTGTACATTCTGCAGGAGAGGGAGGGGCTGTATAGTATCTGTATATATATATATATATAACCATATATATACTGTACATTCTGCAGGAGAGGGAGGGGCTGTATACTATCTGTATATACTGTATATCCTGCAGGAGAGGGAGGGGTGATATACTCTCTGTATAATATATATATATATGTAATGACACCATTATTGGGCCTCTAGCCCATGTTACCCCCATGTCATATATTCTGCCCCCTCCATGAGCCTGTATAACAATAGGCCACAATGGGATTCCCATTTCTGTTGCCATGGCCTGGGCTCATCCTTGGAGGAGGTCTTCACATTCCTCCGTCTTCTTACCCTCCCTGCCCCCGGTCTTGGCTGGCTCAGTACGACAGGGTGAGGGGGAGACCCCCTTGTAACAGACTCCAGGTCTCAGACCCTCTCCCGCCAGGCACTTGGATTTCCCTCCATCTATTTGCATTATAAAGACCCCGAGATTGTTCGTTTCCATAAAACTACTACAATGGAGGTCATGTAAATGAGGGCGAGCGGGCGAGGGAACCGACAGTCTACTGGCCCGGGCGTGAATGAGCCTCAGCCATACATGGGGGCACATACTTATTCCATGACACAATGACCATCAGTGATAATCGCCAAGGTCAGGGAATATTAGAGGGATTTGGGGAAGGGAAATGGTGATGGGGCGTATACTGATGTGTGATATAATATTGGTGGACAGGACGCCATGTTTAATGTAACCCCCCCAGCACGGCGCACATAGGTGGTGAGGGGCCGCCGCTGCCTGATCTATCCCCTTGTACAATATCCGGGCCTCAGCTATAGGGGACACTGACATACGGCCCCACCACTGACTATGTGTCTGATATGTGGAATTACAGGTTCTGCACGACCGCTCGGCAAACACTGCAAACACCTCTCCACTCCTCCGCTCCGCTCCTCCACTCATCTATATTTATCTTTCCATTCCTCAACACTAAGAAATATCTGTAAAGCATGACCTGAGAAGTATTCAGGCTGGAGGATACGGCGTATACCGCAGTGTAATAACATGTCTATAATGTCCGGATACATGGATAGGTAGGTATGACGTGAGAAGTATTCAGACTGGAGGATACGGCGTATACCGCTGTGTAATGTCTATAATGTCCGGATACATGGTTAGGAGATAGGTAGATATGACGTGAGAAGTATTCAGGCTGGAGGATACGGCGTATACCGCTGTGTAACGTCTATAATGTCCGGATAGGGGATAGGTAGGTAGCTATGACCTGAGAAGTATTCAGGCTGGAGGATACGGCGTATACCGCAGTGTAATGTCTATAATGTCCGGATACATGGATAGGTAGGTAGATATGACCTGAGAAGTATTCAGGCTGGAGGATACGGCGTATACCGCTGTGTAATGTCTATAATGTCCGGATACATGGTTAGGAGATAGGTAGATATGACGTGAGAAGTATTCAGGCTGGAGGATACGGCGTATACCGCTGTGTAACGTCTATAATGTCCGGATAGGGGATAGGTAGGTAGATATGACCTGAGAAGTATTCAGGCTGGAGGATACGGCGTATACCGCAGTGTAATGTCTATAATGTCCGGATACATGGATAGGTAGGTAGATATGACCTGAGAAGTATTCAGGCTGGAGGATACGGCGTATACCGCAGTGTAATGTCTATAATGTCCGGATACATGGATAGGAGATAGGTAGATAGATATGACCTGAGAAGTATTCAGGCTGGAGGATACGGCGTATACCGCAGTGTAATAACATGTCTATAATGTCCGGATACATGGATAAGAGATAGGTAGGTAGATATGACCTGAGAAGTATTCAGGCTGGAGGATACGGCGTATACCGCTGTGTAACGTCTATAATGTCCGGATACATGGATAGGGGGTAGGTAGGTAGATATGACCTGAGAAGTATTCAGGCTGGAGGATACGGCGTATACCGCTGTGTAACGTCTATAATGTCCGGATACATGGATAGGGGGTAGGTAGGTAGATATGACCTGAGAAGTATTCACGCTGGAGGATACGGCGTATACCGCAGTGTAATGTCTATAATGTCCGGATACATGGATAGGAGATAGGTAGATAGATATGACCTGAGAAGTATTCAGGCTGGAGGATACGGCGTATACCGCTGTGTAATGCCTATAATGTCCAGATACATGGATAGGAGATAGGTAGGTAGATATGACCTGAGAAGTATTCAGGCTGGAGGATACGGGCGTATACCGCTGTGTAACGTCTATAATGTCCGGATACATGGATAGGGGGTAGGTAGGTAGATATGACCTGAGAAGTATTCAGGCTGGAGGATACGGCGTATACCTCTGTGTAATGTCTATAATGTCTGGATACATGGATAAGAGATAGGTAGGTAGATATGACCTGAGAAGTATTCAGGCTGGAGGATACGGCGTATACCGCTGTGTAACGTCTATAATGTCCGGATACATGGATAGGGGGTAGGTAGGTAGGTAGATATGACCTGAGAAGTATTCAGGCTGGAGGATACGGCGTATACCTCTGTGTAATGTCTATAATGTCTGGATACATGGATAGGGGGTATGTAGGTAGATATGACCTGAGAAGTATTCACGCTGGAGGATACGGCGTATACCGCTGTGTAATGTCTATAATGTCTGGATACATGGATAAGAGATAGGTAGGTAGATATGACCTAAGAAGTATTCAGGCTGGAGGATACGGCGTATACCGCTGTGTAACGTCTATAATGTCCGGATACATGGATAGGGGGTAGGTAGGTAGATATGACCTGAGAAGTATTCAGGCTGGAGGATACGGCGTATACCGCTGTGTAATGTCTATAATGTCTGGATACATGGATAGGTAGGTAGATATGACCTGAGAAGTATTCAGGCTGGAGGATACGGCGTATACCGCAGTGTAATGTCTATAATGTCCGGATACATGGATAGGTAGGTAGATATGACCTGAGAAGTATTCAGGCTGGAGGATACGGCGTATACCGCTGTGTAATGTCTATAATGTCTGGATACATGGATAGGTAGGTAGATATGACCTGAGAAGTATTCAGGCTGGAGGATACGGCGTATACCGCAGTGTAATGTCTATAATGTCTGGATAGGGGATAGGTAGATATCAGACAGACATGCGGCAGCGTTCCTCTCTTCTCCTGGCAGACAATGGCAGGTGTGTCCGCTCTGTGTGGGATTATAGGCCGCTGTACACACATGTAGTTTGCCGTGTAGTAAATGACAATCCCTGCTCTTTATTCCGGCAGTTTTGCGCAGTGATCAGGAATAGGAGTGGGTGTAATGCGGGCACCGCCCTGACTGAGCGCGCATCACCTGCAACCCCTAAACCCCGACAGGCCCAGACCGGCCCCACTCCAGGCAGTGACAGGTGCTGTAGGGGCCCCGTGTACACCCTCTGTATAATGTCTATGTATAATGTCTATGTATAATGTCTATATAATGTCTATGTATAATGTCTATGTATAATGTCTATATAATGTCTATGTATAATGTCTATATAATGTCTATGTATAATGTCTATATAATGTCTATGTATAATGTCTATGTATAATGTCTATATAATGTCTATGTATAATGTCTATATAATGTCTATGTATAATGTCTATGTATAATGTCTATGTATAATGTCTATGTATAATGTCTATATAATGTCTATGTATAATGTCTATATAATGTCTATGTATAATGTCTATGTATAATGTCTATATAATGTCTATGTATAATGTCTATATAATGTCTATGTATAATGTCTATGTATAATGTCTATGTATAATGTCTATATAATGTCTATGTATAATGTCTATATAATGTCTATGTATAATGTCTATGTATAATGTCTATATAATGTCTATGTATAATGTCTATGTATAATGTCTATATAATGTCTATGTATAATGTCTATGTATAATGTCTATGAGGAGCGGGCTATGTAGATAGGTTTCTGTTCAGAGCTTTCCTAGGCCTTGTTGTATAATAAAGGTTCTTAGTCTTCGTCTCCTTCAGTGTCTGCGGGGACGTCTGCGTCTTATTACATTACATTGGCCTATAACTGGATTATGTGAAAGGCCTGGAATACAATGAGCTTGGGGAGGGGGCGGGAGCGGGGGGCAGCTACAGTCATGTATATCACTAGCCATCACCACACTAGCAGTGCACAGAGATGTAAATCACATCAGTATTCGGTGCGACTTTTCTCCTTTTGTCTCCCTCAGGTCTTCGGGGGCCATTATTATTATCACTTCCAGGACATACAGTAACCCTTTCTATTCTCAATGGCCACAATTTCCCCACACACGTCTAAAACTTTTGCACAGTGCTGTATACAGGATCTAGTCTGATTCTTCTGATGAGCAGGGCGGGGTGTAGGGGCTCTGACCCCCCAATGGGCTGTAGTACATGTATATGAGATAAGAACCCCCAGACCCCGGGGACGAAGGAGGCGTCTGGGCCTCAGCTGCTCCTCCGCTCAGACAATTATCCCTGTATACGACAGTGCGCCCCCTACAGCTGAGCCCCCCAGCACTGCCAGTACCCCCCGCCCTGTACGGTGACGCCATGATCTAAATCACCGCGTATGGGAATCATGTCCAACATCAGCTTTCAGGTTTTACCTATAGGCCTCACTTATTGGAGGAGGTGGGGGAGCCTATAGGCCTCACTTATTGGAGGAGGTGGGGGACCCTATAGGCCTCACTTATTGGAGGAGGTGGGGGAGCCTATAGGTCTCACTTATTAGAGGAGGTGGGGGAGCCTATAGGCCTCACTTATTGGAGGAGGTGGGGGCCTATAGGTCTCACTTATTAGAGGAGGTGGGGGGGAGCCTATAGGTCTCACTTATTAGAGGAGGTGGGGGAGCCTATAGGCCTCACTTATTGGAGGAGGTGGGGGCCTATAGGTCTCACTTATTGGAGGAGGTGGGGGAGCCTATAGGCCTCACTTATTGGTGGAGGTGGGGGACCTATAGGCCTCACTTATTGGAGGAGGTGTGGGAGCCTATAGGCCTCACTTATTGGAGGAGGTGGGGGAGCCTATAGGCCTCACTTATTGGTGGAGGTGGGGGAGCCTATAGGCCTCACTTATTAGAGGAGGTGGGGGAGCCTATAGGCCTCACGTATTGGAGGAGGTGGGGGAGCCTATAGGCCTCACTTATTGGAGGAGGTGGGGGACCCTATAGGCCTCACTTATTGGAGGAGGTGGGGGACCCTATAGTTCTCACTTATTGGAGGAGGTGGGGGAGCCTATAGGCCTCACTTATTGGAGGAGGTGGGGGACCCTATAGTTCTCACTTATTGGAGGAGGTGGGGGAGCCTATAGGCCTCACTTATTGGAGGAGGTGGGGGACCCTATAGTTCTCACTTATTGGAGGAGGTGGGGGAGCCTATAGGCCTCACTTATTGGTGGAGGTGGGGGAGCCTATAGGCCTCACTTATTGGAGGAGGTGGGGGAGCCTATAGGCCTCACTTATTGGAGGTGGGGGAGCCTATAGGTCTCACATATTGGAGGAGGTGGGGGAGCCTATAGGCCTCACTTATTGGTGGAGGTGGGGGACCCTATAGGCCTCACTTATTGGTGGAGGTGGGGGAGCCTATAGGCCTCACTTATTGGTGGAGGTGGGGGAGCCTATAGGTCTCACTTATTGGTGGGGGAGCCTATAGGCCTCACTTATTGCAGGAGGTGGGGGAGCCTATAGGCCTCACTTATTGGAGGAGGTGGGGGAGCCTATAGGTCTCACTTATTAGAGGAGGTGGGGGAGCCTATAGGTCTCACTTATTAGAGGAGGTGGGGGAGCCTATAGGCCTCACTTATTGGAGGAGGTGGGGGACCCTATAGGCCTCACTTATTGGAGGAGGTGGGGGAGCCTATAGGCCTCACTTATTGGAGGAGGTGGGGGAGCCTATAGGTCTCACTTATTAGAGGAGGTGGGGGAGCCTATAGGTCTCACTTATTAGAGGAGGTGGGGGAGCCTATAGGCCTCACTTATTGGAGGAGGTGGGGGAGCCTATAGGCCTCACTTATTGGTGGAGGTGGGGGAGCCTATAGGCCTCACTTATTGCAGGAGGTGGGGGAGCCTATAGGCCTCACTTATTAGAGGTGGGGGAGCCTATAGGCCTCACTTATTGGAGGAGGTGGGGGAGCCTGTAGGCCTCACTTATTGGAGGAGGTGGGGGAGCCTATAGGTCTCACTTATTAGAGGAGGTGGGGGGAGCCTATAGGCCTCACTTATTGGAGGAGGTGGGGGCCTATAGGTCTCACTTATTAGAGGAGGTGGGGGAGCCTATAGGTCTCACTTATTAGAGGAGGTGGGGGAGCCTATAGGCCTCACTTATTGGAGGAGGTGGGGGCCTATAGGTCTCACTTATTGGAGGAGGTGGGGGAGCCTATAGGCCTCACTTATTGGTGGAGGTGGGGGAGCCTATAGGCCTCACTTATTGGTGGAGGTGGGGGGAGCCTATAGGCCTCACTTATTGCAGGAGGTGGGGGAGCCTATAGGCCTCACTTATTGGAGGAGGTGGGGGAGCCTATAGGCCTCACTTATTGGAGGAGGTGGGGGAGCCTATAGGTCTCACTTATTAGAGGAGGTGGGGGAGCCTATAGGTCTCACTTATTAGAGGAGGTGGGGGAGCCTATAGGCCTCACTTATTGGAGGAGGTGGGGGCCTATAGGTCTCACTTATTGGAGGAGGTGGGGGGAGCCTATAGGCCTCATTTATTGGAGGAGGTGGGGGCCTATAGGCCTCACTTATTGCAGGAGGTGGGGGAGCCTATAGGCCTCACTTATTAGAGGTGGGGGAGCCTATAGGCCTCACTTATTGGAGGAGGTGGGGGAGCCTGTAGGCCTCACTTATTGGAGGAGGTGGGAGCCTATAGGTCTCACTTATTAGAGGAGGTGGGGGAGCCTATAGGCCTCACTTATTGGAGGAGGTGGGGGACCCTATAGGCCTCACTTATTGGAGGAGGTGGGGGAGCCTATAGGCCTCACTTATTGGAGGAGGTGGGGGAGCCTATAGGTCTCACTTATTAGAGGAGGTGGGGGAGCCTATAGGTCTCACTTATTAGAGGAGGTGGGGGAGCCTATAGGCCTCACTTATTGGAGGAGGTGGGGGAGCCTATAGGCCTCACTTATTGGTGGAGGTGGGGGAGCCTATAGGCCTCACTTATTGCAGGAGGTGGGGGAGCCTATAGGCCTCACTTATTAGAGGTGGGGGAGCCTATAGGCCTCACTTATTGGAGGAGGTGGGGGAGCCTGTAGGCCTCACTTATTGGAGGAGGTGGGGGAGCCTATAGGTCTCACTTATTAGAGGAGGTGGGGGAGCCTATAGGCCTCACTTATTGGAGGAGGTGGGGGCCTATAGGTCTCACTTATTAGAGGAGGTGGGGGAGCCTATAGGTCTCACTTATTAGAGGAGGTGGGGGAGCCTATAGGCCTCACTTATTGGAGGAGGTGGGGGCCTATAGGTCTCACTTATTGGAGGAGGTGGGGGAGCCTATAGGCCTCACTTATTGGTGGAGGTGGGGGAGCCTATAGGCCTCACTTATTGGTGGAGGTGGGGGAGCCTATAGGCCTCACTTATTGCAGGAGGTGGGGGAGCCTATATGCCTCACTTATTGGAGGAGGTGGGGGAGCCTATAGGCCTCACTTATTGGAGGAGGTGGGGGAGCCTATAGGTCTCACTTATTAGAGGAGGTGGGGGAGCCTATAGGTCTCACTTATTAGAGGAGGTGGGGGAGCCTATAGGCCTCACTTATTGGAGGAGGTGGGGGCCTATAGGTCTCACTTATTGGAGGAGGTGGGGGAGCCTATAGGCCTCATTTATTGGAGGAGGTGGGGGCCTATAGGCCTCACTTATTGCAGGAGGTGGGGGAGCCTATAGGCCTCACTTATTAGAGGTGGGGGAGCCTATAGGCCTCACTTATTGGAGGAGGTGGGGGAGCCTGTAGGCCTCACTTATTGGAGGAGGTGGGGGCCTATAGGTCTCACTTATTGGAGGAGGTGGGGGAGCCTATAGGCCTCACTTATTGGAGGAGGTGGGGGGCCCTATAGGCCTCACTTATTGCAGGAGGTGGGGGAGCCTATAGGCCTCACTTATTGGAGGAGGTGGGGGAGCCTATAGGCCTCACTTATTGGAGGAGGTGGGGGAGCCTATAGGTCTCACTTATTAGAGGAGGTGGGGGAGCCTATAGGTCTCACTTATTAGAGGAGGTGGGGGAGCCTATAGGCCTCACTTATTGGAGGAGGTGGGGGCCTATAGGTCTCACTTATTGGAGGAGGTGGGGGAGCCTATAGGCCTCATTTATTGGAGGAGGTGGGGGCCTATAGGCCTCACTTATTAGAGGTGGGGGAGCCTATAGGCCTCACTTATTGGAGGAGGTGGGGGAGCCTGTAGGCCTCACTTATTGGAGGAGGTGGGGGCCTATAGGTCTCACTTATTGGAGGAGGTGGGGGAGCCTATAGGCCTCACTTATTAGAGGAGGTGGGGGAGCCTATAGGTCTCACTTATTAGAGGAGGTGGGGGAGCCTGTAGGCCTCACTTATTGGAGGAGGTGGGGGCCTATAGGTCTCACTTATTGGAGGAGGTGGGGGAGCCTATAGGCCTCACTTATTGGAGGAGGTGGGGGGCCCTATAGGCCTCACTTATTGCAGGAGGTGGGGGAGCCTGTAGGCCTCACTTATTGGAGGAGGTGGGGGAGCCTATAGGTCTCACTTATTAGAGGAGGTGGGGGAGCCTATAGGTCTCACTTATTAGAGGAGGTGGGGGAGCCTATAGGTCTCACTTATTGGAGGAGGTGGGGGCCTATAGGTCTCACTTATTGGAGGAGGTGGGAGCCTATAGGCCTCACTTATTGGAGGAGGTGGGGGAGCCTATAGGTCTCACTTATTGGAGGAGGTGGGAGCCTATAGGCCTCACTTATTGGAGGAGGTGGGGGAGCCTATAGGCCTCATCTATAGGCCCTCCATATCTGTACCAGATGGGTCTTTCATCTTCACCTATCATCTTCCGCCTTACCCCCCGGGCCCCTCACAGACCCCCCGCTCATCACTCTATTATCCTGTGATGTGGATCCAGAGCCTCCATATTAGATGAATCCCCCTCCCCCTCCAGCCTGGGATCGGCCTCTCCGCACCAGAGATCTAATAATGTTAATATTACACGGGGGGCTTTATGGAGAGACCCCACATTACAGCACCTATAGCCTCACTGTATAGAACCCCTCCTAGGTCTGTATGAGACTGTACAGGACGCCCCTATATAACAGCTACAGTGCGGGGTATTACAGGACATGCTATGGCAGTATATAGTATATATCAGCATATAGCACACACCGTATATAGTATATATCAGTATACAGCATGCACAGTATAGCAGTATATAGTATATATATCAGTGCACAGTATACACAGTATAGCAGTATATAGTATACAGTATATATATATATATCAGTGCACAGTATATACAGTATAGCAGTAGCTGCTCCTCCAGCTGCAGAGCTGACAGCTGATGACATCACAGGTCCAGCCTCCCTAGGCCCCGCCCCTCGCTCCTGATTGGCTGTCTCCTGGCCGCCTGTCTCTGTTATTATTCGAATATAAATGTCGCGGCGTCTACAGAGGCGCAGAGAGGCCGGGGCGGCGGTGTGTACGGTGCTCTAGTCTGCAGGCCCCGGGAGCCGACACTGACTGCACGGCATGGGCTTCATGTGACGCTGCTCCGCGGGACCTGGGGCACATCTGCCGCTATCCCCGGGACGCATCTGCCGCTATCCCCGGGGCACATCTGCCGCTATCCCCGGGACGCATCTGCCGCTATCCCCGGGGCACATCTGCCGCTATTCTGCACGCTTTGCCGCCGCCTCTTTGCACCATGGAGATGGAGAAGCTGCTGAGTGAGTTCAGCCCCGGCCGCCCCTCTGCTGCCCTGCCCCGGCCCAGCACCCTGCTGCCCTGCGGCCGGAGCCTGCTCTGCTCCACTACAGGGGGCGTCCTGTCCCCGGTCACCAGCCTGGCCTTCACCATGAACCAGCTCACCGGCCTGGGGAGGTAAGAGCCCGATATACAGTGCAGTATTATATGTGTATACAGTGCAGTATTATACAGGAGTACAGTGTGCAATGCAGCATTATACACATGCATGCAGTATTAGGTGTATACAGTGTGTACAGTGCAGTATTATACAAGAGTACAGTGTGCAGTATGTGTATACAATGTGTGCAGTATTATACAGGAGTACAGTGTGCAATGCAGCATTATACACGTGTGTGCAGTATTATGTGTGTACAATGCACTATGTGTATACAGTGTGTACAGTGCAGTATGTGTATACAGTGTGCATGCAGTATTATACATTGCAGTACTATATGTGTATACAGTGCAGTATTATACAGGAGTACAGTGTGTGCAATGCAGCATTATACACGTGCATGCAGTATTATGTGTATACAGTGTAGTATTATACAGGAGTACAGTGTGCAGTATTATATGTCTATACAATGTGTACATTGCAGTATGTGTATACAATGTGTACAGTGCAGTATTATACAGGGTGTTTATTGCAGTATTATACATGTGTACAGTGCAGTATTATGTGTATATAGTGTGTAGTGCAGTATTATACAGGAGTACAGTGTGTGCAATGCAGCATTATACATGCGTGTACAGTTCAGTATTGTGTATATAGTGTGTAGTACAGTATTATATGTGCTTACAATATTATACATGTGTGTGTATATAGTTGCAGAATTATCCATGTGTGCATTGTGTGCAGTGCAGTATTATACATGTGTGCAGTGCAGTATTATCCATGTGTGCATTGTGTACAGTGCAGTATTTTACTTGTGTGTGTGTGTGTGTGTGTATATATAGTTGCAGTATTATCCATGTGTGCATTGTGTACAGTGCAGTATTATACATGTGTACAGTGCAGTATTATACGTGTGTGTATACAGTATAGTTGCAGTATTAGCCATGTGTACAGTGCAGTATTATAGTGGTGTTTCTCACTTCCCCCGTCACTTGCTGGATATCGTCTTCTGGGTCAGCTCCTGACTACTGACAGCCTGTTCTTCACAATTTTGGTACTTTGTCTGCTCTTAGACAAGCAGCGCTTTTCTCTCCACATTTTTTGTGCAGAAACCACACGGCCCTCAGTATAGTCTATGGGGTCTGCGGGTTTCCTTAGGTCACCGCTTTTTTAGGCAGATTCGGTTTCCGTTCAGGGGTCACCAATCGCACTACCTGGACGGAAACTCCTGCACAGATGTGAATGGGGCCCTATTGAGGACTGAGCACAGGTTCTCTATGGGATTGAGGTCTGTAGAGCTTCCTGGCCATGGACCCAAAATGTCAGTGTTTTACTTACTGAGCCACTTGGTTCTCACCTTTGCCGTGTGCCGTGGTCTCCATCATGGCGGAGAAAGCTTTGTCCATCCCCAGATGTCTCCTGAAGCTTCATCTGGAGGATGTTCAGACCCTTCTTCATTTGTGGTGGTGTTTAGGCCAAATTGTAAGCGAGCCCAGGAATAATTATTGGGGCCTAAAGCTCTGATGTCCTGCATGTTATTAAAGAGGACCTTTCACCATATCCGGGCACAGGCAGTGTTATATACTGCCAGAAAGCTGACAGTGCACTGAATTCAGTGCACTGTCGGCTTTCCCGATCTGTGCCCGGTGTGAAGAGCTTACGGTCCGGTACCGTAGCGCTTTACAGTCAGAAGGGCGTTTCTGACCATTAGCCAGAGACGTCCTTCTGCCTCGCGGCGCCAATCGCGCTGTGCTGTGGAGCGGGGAGGAACGCCCCCTCCCTCTGCTCACACAGCTTGTCCGTAGACGAGCATTATCAGGAGAGGGAGGGGGCGTTCCTCCCCGCTCCACAGCACAGCGCGATTGGCGCCGCGAGGCAGAAGGACGTCTCTGGCTAATGGTCAGAAACGCCCTTCTGACTGTAAAGCGCTATGGTACCGGGACCGATAGCGCTTTACACCGGGCACGGATCGGGAAAGCCGACAGTGCGCTGAATTCAGCGCACTGTCAGCTTTCTGGCAGTATATAGCACTGCCTGTGCCCAGATATGGTGAAAGGTCCTCTTTAATATCACTCCGCACAGAGAACTAAATGATCCTGCAGTGTGTCTGTGTGTCTTTCGTTTTAGTTGCTCTGATTCCTAGGATTTCTGTATCTGCCATGAGCTTGTATGTGTTTCTCTCTTGTTATATACTACTGTACCATCTATGAAACTGTATCACTGAATATACCCATTGTGGGACTATTAAAGGAATATCTTATCTCTTATCTTATGTTAGGGTGACAAATAAGGGTTAACACTGGAAATATTACACTTGACCCGGTGTACAGTTCCGTGTGTATATATGTGGCCCACTGTACAGTGTCGTGTGTGTGTGTGTGTGTATATGTGGCCCACTGTACAGTGCCGTGTGTGTATATATGTGGCCCACTGTACAGTGCCGTGTGTGTATATATGTGGCCCACTGTACAGTGCCGTGTGTGTATGTGGCCCACTGTACAGTGCCGTGTGTGTATGTATGTGGCCCACTGTACAGTGCCGTGTGTGTATGTATGTGGCCCACTGTACAGTGCCGTGTGTGTATATATGTGGCCCACTGTACAGTGCCGTGTGTGTATGTATGTGGCCCACTGTACAGTGCCGTGTGTGTATATATGTGGCCCACTGTACAGTGCCGTGTGTGTATGTGGCCCACTGTACAGTGCCGTGTGTGTATGTATGTGGCCCACTGTACAGTGCCGTGTGTGTATGTATGTGGCCCACTGTACAGTGCCGTGTGTGTGTGTATGTGGCCCACTGTACAGTGCCGTGTGTGTGTATATATGTGGCCCACTGTACAGTGCCGTGTGTGTATGTGGCCCACTGTACAGTGCCGTGTGTGTATGTATGTGGCCCACTGTACAGTGCCGTGTGTGTATGTATGTGGCCCACTGTACAGTGCCGTGTGTGTATGTATGTGGCCCACTGTACAGTGCCGTGTGTGTATGTATGTGGCCCACTGTACAGTGCCGTGTGTGTATATATGTGGCCCACTGTACAGTGCCGTGTGTGTATGTATGTGGCCCACTGTACAGTGCCGTGTGTGTATGTATGTGGCCCACTGTACAGTGCCGTGTGTGTGTATATATGTGGCCCACTGTACAGTGCCGTGTGTATGTATGTGGCCCACTGTACAGTGCCGTGTGTATGTATGTGGCCCACTGTACAGTGCCGTGTGTATGTATGTGGCCCACTGTACAGTGCCGTGTGTGTATATATGTGGCCCACTGTACAGTGCCGTGTGTGTATATATGTGGCCCACTGTATAGTGCCGTGTGTGTGTGTGTATGTATATATATATATATATATATATATATATAATATATATATATATATATTATGTATATGTGGTCTGGATTTGTATACACACACAGCGGTGCGGCTGACGAGAATTCACATGGTGTTTCGCTCGCTGTATAACATGCCCCCCTCCACCCTGGCGCCGACCTCTCACCTGTGACATCCTGTAGCTGTCAGACTCCTCGCTGAACATTCCCAGACACTGTATATACTGCATAGGGCCTATAGATGGCGTCTGCCCTGCAGCCACTGGTGTGTTAACACCAAACCTAATATACAATAATACAGCGCCCCTAGTGGGCAATAGGTTACTGTGATATTAATGCAGTCCATGTCCCAGTGTGGACTTACTGACCGCTCCTCTCGCTTGCTGTGACTTGTAGTTCTGTAACCGCCGACTGACCAACATCTTTATCATCTTCTCCATTACAGCCAGAGCGAAACCCCAAAGAGAAAGCGGGAGATGTTGGCGTATCCGAGCCAGATCTCGCCCCTGACCCGCACCGTGTCCTCCGACTCTTCTGATTCTGGTAGGTTTATAGGGGCCAGGGTTGGTCCATTGGTGACGGTCACGTAGATGATATGGGGGGGGCAATGCATTTATATTAACCCCTTCTCTCTGTCCCTTCCAGGCTTAAGTTTGGATTACCCCAGCCCCGTGGACCCGAACACCCCCTCAGACATGTAAGTGGATTCCTATTCAGTGACATAAAGCAGAGATGTTGTCCTCAGCCATTATTGCCTTAGTCTTGGGGTGGTTGTGTATGTTAGTGTAAGAGCTAGAGCGCCCCCTTATGTTATAGGTGACAGGTGTGACCCCGCATAGTCTTAGAGCAGCGCCTGTAGGAATGTACAGTGACAGCCGGCGGACATAATCCCTCTATTATCTGTGGCCCTTCTTACAACCTGCAGCGGCTGTAACCTGACGCTGCCGCCATCATGTGAGACCGCAGGCGGAGGACCGGCCCTCCGAGCCCTTCTGTGTCACATAGATGGGGGCTTTGTTCTGTGAGGCCCCAGGAATGCGGCTGTAAATACCCCAGGGACCCAGACAAAGGGTTAATGTCACCAGGAATAACAACATGCCGATAAAGATTATTGAAGAGAAGGCCTATCAGTGTGTCGTTTATTTTAGACCTGTTGATAAAGTTTATTGAAGACTGTGTACAGTGAAGCAGTTGCCCATAAAAACAATTTACACTGGGGGAGCTGGCGTTTGATTGGTTGCTATTGCCTGCTTTTTTTGTCTTTAATGAACTTTATTGTCTGAGTTTTAATTGACAAGGTCCACATATAAATAAATTCTTCTACAATAAACTTTATTGAGACTCGTGACGCATTACACACACTAGCATTCTGGAGTCTTCTACAATAAACTTTATTGAGACACGTGACGTATTAAGCACAATAGCATGTCTGGCACTCTCTTCAATAAACTTTATGGATAGTTCCCTTCTGGGAGGTTCAGTCAGGACACAGTGACATGTCAGGGGGGGGGGGGTCACTTATTTTCTGTCTGCAGCACTAGTGACAGGTGCACCGTGTTGACCTAGATGTCAGATATGATGGAAAATTAACAAGGTGGCCCCACGTGCCCCCCTCCCCCTCTCCAGTGTAATGTCCGCTCTAATTGGGGTCAGTGGGGTGTTGCGGCTGTCGGGCACCTGTCGCCATTTCATAAACTCTGTTTATATAAACTGCACACAAAAGGGCCGGGCGGTGGTCAGATGAGGGGGTCGTGCTTGTACCCCCTACCCCCATGAGGAACAGCTGCCGGGCTTCCTGTCCTGCTCAGCCCCCACATCTTCTGATCTGTGTTGGGCTTTGCATTATAATGAGCGCCCCCTGTAATACGGGAGGGGGTTGCAGTTAATGGTTACACTGATTACACAAAGGGCACCAATGTAATGGCCTCCCCTGTGCCCCCCTGAAGTGCTGGGGGGGTGGGCAAGGCATTTATATTGCTATCCTGGCAGAGAATGGGTTACAAGCTAGCTGGGGAGGGGGATTAGAATCTGCTGGGGTAATCTCCGATAATTGGATGGTGAGTGCCCCCCATCTGCTCCTTCACACGTGCCCCCCCCCCACCGCGGGCCGGCCGCTCCCTAATGAATGGGCTGAATAGAGGCTTTTCAGATGCCACACTTATCAGACAGCTGCCGGGCTCGGCCTGACGCCTGCACAGGGCATATGGCTGACAGCGAGCCCAACAAAAGGCCGACATTTCCATACAGGTGGAGGCAGCTGACCCTGCGTGGGGGACCGGAGGGGGACAAATCGCTTCTTGTTCTGAGCTTTTCTCTATAAGCTTTCATTATTTGCCTGATGTCTGACTGTATACACGACACCATGGATACACCCTGTATACTCCTTTGCTTGTATTTTGAGTAGGGGGGTGCACAGGATGGGGGTCAGCGGCCGCCGCTCTCTGATTTTCTCTTTCCTTCCTTTTTTTTCAGCTTTCCGAAGTCTATTTTTGTCGGCAGAAACCTAAACAATGAGTGAGTATATATGTATACGCCAGCGACGGGATACGGGTGGCGGTCTGGCGCTGACACCCCCTCCCCGCTGCTATAAACACCAGTCTAAGGGAAATGTTGGCCTTAAAGGGGTTGTCCACGATTAGAAAGACATGGATTTTTTTTTTATCCCCATACCAATCCATGTCTGGGAATACAGCTTGGCTCCATTGGGATGTAATACCAAGCACAGCCTGCAGACCTATGTGGCGCTATTTTCATTCCTGGAAACCCCTTTAACCCTTTCAGAAATGTATGGACTTGTAAAGGACTGTTATGTTTTTTACATAATAGATGTGGTGGCAGTTGCCCCTCAGGCCCACCATGTCACATGGGGAATAGACAACCCTAGACCCGTGACCCTATGACAACTCTGATGGTCCTCCTTTATTCTTGTCTCTAACCGCTTCCTCTTTCTCCTTCTTGCAGCCTTAAGCCACCACCAATCAGAAGACAGTCCTTACCGGTAAGTCCGCATTGTCCGCTGGGCCTCGGTGACCCCCCGGTGTATCCCCCAAATATGCTCCCCAATGGGGCTGTCCTCTCTAAGTACCGGAGATGCTGGTCCATGAGGGTCTGTTTGGGTTGTAGTCTCCATCCCTCTGACCCCGTGTCCTGTATTCTCTAGGTGGCGCTCCTCCGTGGCAGCCCCGTCCTCAGAAGACTCTCCAGTACCCCAGACCTTGAAGTCTCCAGTCCCTCTGAAAGATTCCCAGTGGCCAAAGACAACAAGGAGAATGTGAGTCCCGCCCTCCAGGACGCGCCCATGTCGGACCCTCACCCATAATTCCATGGGGCGGTTTTTTTTTTTGACACTTTTTTTATTTTCCCTTTGCAGGAAGTTTTCTTATTCAAGAGGCCGTTCTTGTGTCCGGTGTCGAGGAGCCGCTTACGTAGTGATGAAACCTTCAGGTTAAGACCAAACTCTGCCCCCAATCTCATGGTGAGCCCCTTATTACCTCCAGCTGTGATGTAGTCATATACCCGGCCAGCAGAGGGCGCCATTACTCAGATTGTTATTGCTCCTGTTACAGTTCACCCCTGAGAGGAATGAGTTCGATTTGGATTCTGAAAGCCCCGTCCGTTTACGAAAGTCTTCCTTGACGTTCTCTCTGCTTGACGATGACGACGATGGCTTCATGGAGATCATGGATGACGATGACGTTAAGGTATGTCCTCCATCTTGTTGTGACGTCCGCCATCTTGTCCCTCCTCACTTGTAGCTTCATTTCATTGAGCTGGTACTTGTTTTCAGGGTGAACCAGATCTTCCAAGTGGGATGGAGAACCTGCTGACCGCGCCCCTGAAGAAGGACGAGCATGGGGAGGTGCGTCTTGTGTTCTGGATGGGTGGGGGGGCCTGTACCCGCTCCACATGGTAGTCAGTGACTGCTCTGGATCTCCGGGTGACCTCTTTCCCTTCGTGTTTTTAGGAATTGGTTATAAGAAGCAAATGTCGCCGCCTCTTCCGCTCGCCGTCTATGCCGACCAGCATCATCCGCCCAATCCTCAAGCGCTTGGACAGACCAGACGATGACGACACTCCCGTTAAATCGAAGCGACTCAAAAATGTAAAGTCGGCCTCACTGGACAAGGCGGAGCCTGAGGCGGCGGAGCCTGTAAGTCCAGGGGGGGGCGCTGTCTGCGCCATTCTCATGTGTCTGTTATACTGTATTACACTTCTAGTATTGCCTGGTGTTAACCCCGAAGTGTTTCCTCCATATCAGAAAATGAAGTTGTTTCGCTCCAAGTCTCTCTGCGTGGAAACGGTTGAGAAGATTCTGGACAACGACCAGCGGGATTTAATCGGCGACTCTTCTAAGGTAATAAAAAAGGCTTATAGGGTGCGGGCCGTGGTCACATACCACCGGGGGGCGCTCTAGGCTTATAGGGTGCGGGCCATGGTCACATGACTGATACCACCAGGGGGCGCTCTGGGCTTATAGGGTGCGGGCCATGGTCACATACCACCGGGGGGCGCTCTAGGCTTATAGGGTGCGGGCCGTAGTCACATGACTGATACCACCGGGGGGCGCTCTAGGCTTATAGGGTGCGGGCCATGGTCACATACCACCGGGGGGCGCTCTAGGCTTATAGGGTGCGGGCCATGGTCACATGACTGATACCACCAGGGGGCGCTCTGGGCTTATAGGGTGCGGGCCATGGTCACATGACTGATACCACTGGGGGCGCTCTAGGCTTATAGGGTGCGGGCCGTGGTCACATGACTGATACCACCGGGGGGCGCTCTAGGCTTATAGGGTGCGGGCCGTGGTCACATGACTGATACCACCGGGGGGCGCTCTAGGCTTATAGGGTGCGGGCTGTAGTCACATGACTGATACCACCAGGGGGCGCTCTAGGCTTATAGGGTGTGGGCCATGGTCACATGACTGATACCATCGGGGGGCGCTCTAGGCTTATAGGGTGCGGGCCATGGTCACATACCACCGGGGGGCGCTCTAGGCTTATAGGGTGCGGGCCATGGTCACATGACTGATACCACCGGGGGGCGCTCTAGGCTTATAGGGTGTGGGCCATGGTCACATGACTGATACCACCGGGGGGGCGCTCTAGGCTTATAGGGTGCGGGCCATGGTCACATGACTGACACCACGGGGGGCGCTCTAGGCTTATAGGGTGTGGGCCATGGTCACATGACTGATACCACCAGGGGGCGCTCTAGGCTTGTATTATAGATTGCATCTTCTTCTTTGTGTTTTCTAGACCTACTTACTGCAGACGGTGGAGGGTCAGCACCAGGACCTGAAGTACATTACCCCTGACATGGTGAGTGCGGCCGCCGTCTCCGCCATCGTGCTCCGTACTACAGTAGAAAGTCCAACAACCTATGGTAGAGAATCTTCTAATCTGTTCTCTCTGTCTCAGATGAACGACGTCCTGGAAGGGAAATACAAGGATCACATCGATCGCTGCATCATCGTAGACTGCCGCTACCCGTACGAGTATGAGGGCGGGCACATCAAGGTAAGGGCCGGCGATAGCTCCTCCTACTGCTGGATCGGGACTTGCTATACATCTGATATATAATGCAATGTGTTCTCCTTCCTGCAGGGGGCAGTAAATCTACCACTGGAACACGATGTGGAGGAATTCCTGATGAAGGAGCCGATTGTGCCGAGCAGCGAGGATAAGAGAGTCATCGTCATCTTCCATTGTGAATTCTCGTCAGAGCGAGGCCCCCGCATGTACGTCTCCTCCTCACACCCCAGAAGCCGTCATACTCGTCCTTTCCTCGCTCCTCACGCTCTTCTTCTTCTCTCTTCTTCCTCCGCAGGTGCCGGTTTGTTAGAAAACAGGACAGGAAAAGCAACGAATACCCCAAGCTGCATTACCCCGAGCTGTATGTGCTGAAGGGGGGCTACAAGGAGTTCTTCCCCAGCAATCAGGTGAGTGACACACTGCTGCCCCCCAGAGGGCGACACTAGCCATACAGGGAATAGACGTCACTGCTGCCGCCCAGAGGGCGACACTAGCCATACAGGGAATAGACGTCACTGCTGCCCCCAGAGGGCGACACTAGCCATACAGGGAATAGGCGTCACTGCTGCCCCCCAGAGGGCGACACTAGCCATACAGGGAATAGGCGTCACTGCTGCCCCCCAGAGGGCGACACTAGCCATACAGGGAATAGGCGTCACTGCTGCCCCCCAGAGGGCGACACTAGCCATACAGGGAATAGGCGTCACTGCTGCCCCCCAGAGGGCGACACTAGCCATACAGGGAATAGACGTCACTGCTGCCCCCCAGAGGGCGACACTAGCCATACAGGGAATAGGCGTCACTGCTGCCCCCCAGAGGGCGACACTAGCCATACAGGGAATAGACGTCACTGCTGCCCCCCAGAGGGCGACACTAGCCATACAGGGAATAGGCGTCACTGCTGCCCCCCAGAGGGCGACACTAGCCATACAGGGAATAGGCGTCACTGCTGCCCCCCAGAGGGCGACACTAGCCATACAGGGAATAGGCGTCACTGCTGCCCCCCAGAGGGCGACACTAGCCATACAGGGAATAGGCGTCACTGCTGCCCCCCAGAGGGCGACACTAGCCATACAGGGAATAGACGTCACTGCTGCCCCCCAGAGGGCGACACTAGCCATACAGGGAATAGGCGTCACTGCTGCCCCCCAGAGGGCGACACTAGCCATACAGGGAATAGACGTCACTGCTGCCCCCCAGAGGGCGACACTAGCCATACAGGGAATAGACGTCACTGCTGCCCCCCAGAGGGCGACACTAGCCATACAGGGAATAGGCGTCACTGCTGCCCCCCAGAGGGCGACACTAGCCATACAGGGAATAGACGTCACTGCTGCCCCCCAGAGGGCGACATTAGCCATACAGGGAATAGGCGTCACTGCTGCCCCCCAGAGGGCGACATTAGCCATACAGGGAATAGGCGTCACTGCTGCCCCCCAGAGGGCGACACTAGCCATACAGGGAATAGGCGTCACTGCTGCCCCCCAGAGGGCGACACTAGCCATACAGGGAATAGGCGTCACTGCTGCCCCCCAGAGGGCGACATTAGCCATACAGGGAATAGACGTCACTGCTGCCCCCCAGAGGGCGACACTAGCCATACAGGGAATAGACGTCACTGCTGCCCCCCAGAGGGCGACACTAGCCATACAGGGAATAGACGTCACTGCTGCCCCCCAGAGGGCGACACTAGCCATACAGGGAATAGACGTCACTGCTGCCCCCCAGAGGGCGACACTAGCCATACAGGGAATAGGCGTCACTGCTGCCCCCCAGAGGGCGACATTAGCCATACAGGGAATAGGCGTCACTGCTGCCCCCCAGAGGGCGACACTAGCCATACAGAGAATAGGCGTCACTGCTGCCCCCCAGAGGGCGACATTAGCCATACAGAGAATAGACGTCACTGCTGCCCCCCAGAGGGCGACACTAGCCATACAGGGAATAGACGTCACTGCTGCCCCCCAGAGGGCGACACTAGCCATACAGAGAATAGGCGTCACTGCTGCCCCCCAGAGGGCGACATTAGCCATACAGAGAATAGACGTCACTGCTGCCCCCCAGAGGGCGACACTAGCCATACAGGGAATAGACGTCACTGCTGCCCCCCAGAGGGCGACACTAGCCATACAGGGAATAGGCGTCACTGCTGCCCCCCAGAGGGCGACACTAGCCATACAGAGAATAGGCGTCACTGCTGCCCCCCAGAGGGCGACATTAGCTATACAGGGAATAGACGTCACTGCTGCCCCCCAGAGGGCGACATTAGCCATACAGGGAATAGACGTCACTGCTGCCCCCCAGAGGGCGACACTAGCCATACAGGGAATAGGCGTCACTGCTGCCCCCCAGAGGGCGACACTAGCCATACAGAGAATAGGCGTCACTGCTGCCCCCCAGAGGGCGACACTAGCCATACAGAGAATAGGCGTCACTGCTGCCCCCCAGAGGGCGACACTAGCCATACAGAGAATAGGCGTCACTGCTGCCCCCCAGAGGGCGACACTAGCCATACAGAGAATAGGCGTCACTGCTGTCCCCCAGAGGGCGACATTAGCCATACAGGGAATAGACGTCACTGCTGCCCCCCAGAGGGCGACACTAGCCATACAGAGAATAGGCGTCACTGCTGCCCCCCAGAGGGCGACACTAGCCATACAGGGAATAGGCGTCACTGCTGCCCCCCAGAGGGCGACACTAGCCATACAGGGAATAGGCGTCACTGCTGCCCCCCAGAGGGCGACACTAGCCATACAGAGAATAGGCGTCACTGCTGCCCCCCAGAGGGCGACACTAGCCATACAGGGAATAGACGTCACTGCTGCCCCCCAGAGGGCGACATTAGCCATACAGAGAATAGGCGTCACTGCTGCCCCCCAGAGGGCGACACTAGCCATACAGAGAATAGGCGTCACTGCTGCCCCCCAGAGGGCGACACTAGCCATACAGAGAATAGGCGTCACTGCTGTCCCCCAGAGGGCGACATTAGCCATACAGGGAATAGACGTCACTGCTGCCCCCCAGAGGGCGACATTAGCCATACAGGGAATAGGCGTCACTGCTGCCCCCCAGAGGGCGACATTAGCCATACAGGGAATAGGCGTCACTGCTGCCCCCCAGAGGGCGACACTAGCCATACAGGGAATAGACGTCACTGCTGCCCCCCAGAGGGCTCTATTGACCATATAGAGGATAGACATCACTGCTGCCCCCTGGAGGACTCGTCCCCTGTCGGGTTGGATCGGAGCCCAGAACCTCCAGGTTGGCGCCGGTGACTCTTCTATTAGATGGCTCTTGCTCTGACCTTCTTCCCTTTCCTCTTTTGCAGTCGCTCTGTGAGCCGCAGTCTTACCGCCCCATGTATCACAAGGACTTTAAGGAACACCTGAAGCTCTTCCGTTCCAAGAGCCGGACCTGGGGAGTCGACAGGAGCAAGCGAGATATCTACAGGCAGCAGATGAATTTATAACGTGGCGCAGTCTGGGACCCCCTCGTTCTGTCGCGGGAATCTCCTCCACACGTGGCCGGACGCCAGGCTCTGGCCTTTGATGGATGGGAGGTCTTTGGAGGTCTTGGACCACCCGTCGTCTGTTCCAGAGGATATCACTTGACCTGGGGCATCTCATGTTAGAGAGCAGACCCCCCAGGTTGAAGGTCATGTGATGGTCCACCATCTTGTATGGAAGGGTTTATACCTAGACACCTGCCTGTGGTGTCCTGATCCGGACGTCTTCTGACTGGTTCCTTGTACTTGTTGCACTTGCACTTTTCGTTGAGTATTTTTCGGTGGCAGCAGCCGCCTCCTGTTTTGCACGGTCAATCAAGCGCTGCACGTTGCCACCGCCGTCACTAAGGATGAAGGGCGCTATCCGATTTTATATCATTTTATATAAATCTTCTATCCTCCTGCTTTGCTCGCTTCTCACTTACCTTTGTAGACTGCAGGGGGGGCTATATGTACAGAATTACATATCTAATATATGGATACAATCCGGAAGATTCTCTATGGGAATATAATCAGTTCCCAGAATTACCGTGTCATCTGCGCTAAAGTGGAGGCGGCCATCTTGTATCCTAATCTAGGTGACAGATTTCCAGTCAGCTACTAATATGGCCGACTCCATAGACTTGCCATGATGAGGTATTTACTACATGGGATGGCTAAGGCCTAGGACAACATGGCGGCTCCTGTACATGAACGGTGACACAAACCAAGAAAATGAGGTGGAAACGAGACGACCAGACGGAAATGTACAAAAATAGACTTTTTTTTTTTAAACATTTTTCTACACAACTTCTCCGCCGTCCGCGTCCTCCTTCCATTACTGCTAGGTGTGGATTTGCCATTACCTTATGATGGAGACTTTACCATGTATTATTGGTATGGCCGCCATCTTTGATTCTCTGTATTATAATTTATCCTATTTGGTTTGCACATGTATATACTTTTTATATATCTATAATTTTGCTAATATAATGCAATGTCCTAACCATGTGATCTCGGTGACACGTGGCACGATAGCTGATCGCCGCCATATTCCGCTTTCCTGCAGCTCCGCCTCCCGCTTTTTGCGATTTTCATTCTATGTGAAAAATTCAGGGATAATAAAATTCAGATTTGTTTAAAAAGTGACCGAATGCGTTGTGATGTCATGGGGGGGGGTCAAAGGCCGAGAAGGGGATGGGAGACTTGATCGGGGGAATGGTCATGTGACCCCTCCTGACGCTTTGGGTGGTCGGCGGCGCTTTAGGGTCTGGTTTACTTGAAGGTCTCCGCAAAATCCGACTCAGGAAGTAACGGCGATGAAATCGGCTTCACGTCCAGGAAACGTTCTGAGGATGGTGACATTTTCGCTCTTCGGATTTTAACCAATTTCTCCATAATCTTAAAATAACCCCTCCCCCCCCCCCCCCCCCCCCCTTAGCCACTAGCCTGTATGGCCTCTCCATCTTGAAGGCCGGACAGTCGCGCTTTCTATAGGTGTATGTATAGCGGCCCTCTACGTTCTAGACATGGCTGGATGGATTTCTTATTCAGGAGTCTAGGAAAGCTGGGTGGGCAGCCCTTGTTCTGTTGACGTGAATGGTAATGGTACTCTGTGTATATAATATATATCACAGCTCTCCTGAAGGTTGTGCATTCGTCCATGTATCACCCCCAGAGCAGCGCTTCGTATTGCGAAACCGCCATAGTCTATGTGATGTAATAAGGACTAAACCTCAGCGCTGGTCTCATGAAATCTCCTGCATTACACAACATGGAGGACAGACACAGCTCACACCGCAGGGTCATGGTTGTCTCACTAGGCCTATGGCCTAAGTCTTGAGTCACGCACAGCAGGGTATATAGCACACACTGACAGATGTGCAGGCGGTGTATATATCCTGCATGTAAAGAAGACCTGGCCCATGGCGGTGTCGTCTCCGCACACCGGAGGATTGTTGTCCTATAGAGCAGGGTATATACTCCGCAATGGCGCTGCCTTATAACCTGCGCCCCTCCAGAGAAATGGCACGAGCACCGCTACAAATAAGGAACGTAGTGGATGTCATATTGCAGAGACTGGACACAAAGGCCTTATATACGGAGGCTGAGCAGCACGTATACACTCACCGGCCACTTTATTAGGTACACCATGCTAGTAACGGGTTGGACCCCCTTTTGCCTTCAGAACTGCCTCAATTCTTGGTGGCATAGATACAACAAGGTGCTGGAAGCGTTCCTCAGAGATTTTGCTCCATATTGACATGATGGCATCACACAGTTGCAGTCGCAGATTTGTCGGCTGCACATCCATGATGCGAATCTCCCGTTCCACCACATCCCAAAGATGCTCCTCTATTGGATTGAGATCTGGTGACTGTGGAGGCCATTGGAGTACAGTGAACTCATTGTCATGTTCAAGAAACCAGTCTGAGATGATTCCAGCTTTATGACATGGCATTGCATTATCCTGCTGAAAGTAGCCATCAGATGTTGGGTACATTGTGGTCATAAAGGGATGGACATGGTCAGCAACAATACTCAGGTAGGCTTTGGCGTTGCAACGATGCTCAATTGGTACCAAGGGGCCCAAAGAGTGCCAAGAAAATATTCCCCACACCATGACACCACCACCACCAGCCTGAACCGTTACCGATACAAGGCAGGATGGATCCATGCTTTCATGTTGTTGACGCCAAATTCTGACCCTACCATCCGAATGTCGCAGCAGAAATCGAGACTCATCAGACCAGGCAACGTTTTTCCAATCTTCAATTGTCCAATTTCGATGAGCTTGTGCAAATTGTAGCCTCAGTTTCCTGTTCTTAGCTGAAAGGAGTGGCACCCGGTGTGGTCTTCTGCTGCTGTAGCCCATCTGTAGCCTCAAAGTTGGACGTACTGTGCGGCGTTCAGAGATGCTCTTCTGGCTACCTTGGTTGTAACGGGTGGCTATTTGAGTCACTGTTGCCTTTCTATCAGCTGGAACCAGTCTGGCCATTCTCCTCTGACCTCTGGCATCAACAACGCATTTCCGCCCCCCACAGAACTGCCACTCACTGGATGTTTTTTCTTTTTCGGACCATTCTCTGTAAACCCTAGAGATGGTTGTGCGTGAAAATCCCAGTAGATCAGCAGTTTCTGAAATACTCAGACCAGTCCTTCTGGCACCAACAACCATGCCACGTTCAAAGGCACTCAAATCACCTTTCTTCCCCCCCATACTGATGCTCGGTTTGAACTGCAGGAGATTGTCTTGACCATGTCTACATGCCGAAATGCACTGAGTTGCCGCCATGTGATTGGCTGATTAGAAATTAAGTGTTAACGAGCAGTTGGACAGGTGTACCTAATAAAGTGGCCGGTGAGTGTATACCCCTTACAGCGCGCTGTATACACACCGTATATCATGGGATTGTGCCTGCGGTTAGGTTTAGGTCCCATCTTGTCATTATTTTCAGGTATTTCCGGTCGCGCTTCATTTGCAGCATAGCTGAGTGACAGCCGGGAATACACGAGGTAATGGAGATGTCACTTGGGTTATTCTTCTGTTTTCACCCACAACAAAGGAAGTAAAAAGATCTCCACCCAAAAAATGTTACAAAACATAAGACGGAGTGAATCGAGTGCTAGCGAGCCCCCTCGTGTGCGCACATCAGCTCGCACCAGCCTCGCCTTCCTCATCTACCTCATCACACAAGTCACTGAACCATCTGCTGTCTCTCCATACACCATAACTACTGGGACATCTCTCCAAACCCCGGTCCTCCTCCTTGTAACCTCAACTCCATACCTGCCTCACCCAGCTAACGTTATTAATATTCCTTGTCTGTCGCCTCCTCTTCCACCAGTTCTCTGGAACGCTCGCTCCGATCTCTTTGACCCTGCGGCGTTCACATAACCCCGGATGACACAGTCTGACACCGCGTCCTCTGCCGCTCTCTGGCTTATATATGACCTGATTGCAGTGTAGTGTGTGGAGATGGAGACATCTTTATCCGTCCTCCTCATGTCCTCTCCATCTAGACGTTACACTGCACTCCTTGCATTTAGTATCTTTATTCCCTGGTCCCGGCCGGTGACGGCTCACACAGCTTCAGCGACACAACCTTTTCTATTAAAAGATGGCTGAACCATTGTACCAAACAAGCCCTCGGACCTCACCCCGGGTCTCTGATACAAGGGGAACAGGTCGGGCTCATCTCATACAATGTCGCCGGATGGCGTCATCCTCAGTGTCTATACCTGGTGGACAGACCAGGAGACTATTGGCGGGCACATGGGGGAGACTTCTTAGGGTGCGCCTTTCTCCAGACTACAAAATGTAATAATTCTACACTATGGTCATCTGTTCAGGACACCAATACTGCCCCCAGTTGAAGTTGGTAGCCCTCCAGTACTGCCCAGTGGTAAGGCCGTCATCCTTGCGGGTGTTTATAGGTTTGACAGCCTTAAAGGGGCTCTATCATTGGGAAACGTCATTCCCCCTACGCCCAACAGCAGTACAACTGGGGTATTCCTGCCCCTTTGAGCTGTTAGGACAGGTGGAGGGGGGGAGAGGTGTTTCAGCCTCTTATAGGGGGCACCTCTCCCTCCGTTTTTTTGTTCACTTACCTTTTTCTCCTTGCCTTTCTCCTGTCCGGGGAGGAACTGTTCTGTTCCAGCGTCCGGAGAGGAACTTTTCTGGCGCGGCCGTGTTCCCGGGCGGCGGTGGACTTCCGCTTCCGGGTTTGCCACGCATGCGCCGACCAACGAACACCGCGGATCATGGTTCTGCGGTTTCCCACTGAGGACAAAGGTGGGGGGGATGGTTCCTCACTCCCCAGTCATCTTTTTGGCCCCAAAGGAGACAGTTAAAGCTGTTTTAGGGGACTCCTCGGAGAGGGGGCGGGGTTCCGTCTAGCCCCTCCCCTCTTATTCTCCTGGCATATTTAACCCCCCCCCCTGCCACCCGGTTCTTTGCTTGCTCACTCTCTGGGAGCTCAAGCTGTCGGTTTGTCCCCTCCAGTGTACTGTGGTGGTGTAATCGTATTGTTGATAGGTGGGCTGGGGGGGGGGGGGGGAGAGGGAATCCAGATTTCCTAATTTTGGGGTCTAAATAACTTGTGTTTACTCTCTCTCCTTAGCATGTCCTCCTCCTCCTCCTCTGTGCTCCCTTCCCGGGGAAAGACTACTTCCAAGAGGAAGCATTTATCTTGCAGTAAATGCAGGATCCCGTTACCTGACGTTTATGCGTATCGGTATTGCCGTAGATGCAGAGGCCCCCATCAGAGGATACCCCCCTTCGTGATGTGGTCGGCTGGGTAAAAGACTTTGTTCATCAGTCTATGAGAGAAGTAAAAGATGCCATTTCCCACCTGGCAAAGAGGCCCCGAATTGAGCCCTGCGAGCTCTCTCTCCCCCCTTTGGAAGATCTCCATATTGGGGATGTTGACGACTCGGAGGAGGAATCAGAGGAAGCTGAGAAATCTATATTTCCACTGGAGAAGATGACCTGGCTGCTTAAAACCATCAGGTCAAGGGACCGTGTGAGCGGCGAGGGATCTAGCCGAAGATCCAGGTCCTTCAGGGCAAATTCGGACTTAGTCTGCAGGATGGAGGCTGAATGGAGACGGCCGGAGAAAGCGTTCAACTCCACTAAACGCTTTAGATCCTTGTTCCCCATTTCCGAATCCCAGCAGGGAACCTGGGGGTTCCCCCCGAAGGTGGATATGGCCATGGCGAAGTTATCCAGGCGCATGGTGGTACCTACGGAGGACGGGTCAAATTTGCAGGACCCTATGGACCGCCGCGTCGAGGGCTCGCTGAGGCAGATATATGAAGCCTCCTCCACCCAGGCCTCTGTGGGCATCTCCGTCAGTGAGGTGGTGTCAGGCCTTCGGGCTGAGCTGTCGTCCCTGGCTAGGGACATCGACACCGGAGTCCACCAAGATGACCTTCTATCAGCCATGTTGGATATTAATTTAATGGCAGACCACTTGTCTGAGGCTACCTTTTACCAAACAAAGATGGCTTCTAGGGCATTGGCGTTTTCCACCGCTTTCCTTTATGGCTAAAGCCATGGAGAGCTGATAATGCCTCCAAGTTTAGTCTGTGTGCCCTCCCCTTCTAGCCAGGGAAGCTGTTCGGCAAGGAGTTGGACCGAATAATGGAGGGTCTCGCGGATTCTAAAGGGAAGAATCTCCCTCAGCCCTCCAGCAGCGGAAGACCTTCCTTTCGGGGCCGTGGTTTTCCCAGAAGAGGTTCTAGAGGCCAGAGATGCCCCGGCCCCCAGTCCAGAGGGAGAGGTCGTGGTGCCTCCCGTGACCAGAAGAAGCGCTCGTCTTTCTGACTATCCGACCTCCCCTCCCCACGCCCCCGCAGCTGTAGGCGGCCGTCTCTCCCATCATTCGGCTGCTTGGATTCACCATATTCAAGACCCCTGGGTCGTACAGCTGATCCAGGAAGGTTACAGGATAAATTTCATCGCTCATCCTGCAGAGAAATTTGTAACAACTCGCCCTTTTCAGGGCACCAAACAACTTCATCTAGAAAGGTCCGTCCAGGAGTACGTGGACAAAGCTGCTTTGGAACTGGTTCCTCGTGCAGAACACGGCCAAGGCGTCTACTCTCCAGTCTTCCTAGTTCCCAAGTCATCAGGCGGATGGCGTATGATCATCGATCTCAGATACTTGAATCGATTCAACCACAAGGTACGGTTCCGGATGGAAACCATCAGATTCTTGCAGCCCGGAGATCACTTTGTCACCTTGGATCTAAGGGACGCATACCTCCACGTACCCATTTTTCCGGCTCACAGGAGATTCCTAAGGATTGCTGTATACCTAAATGGAAATCTGTTCCATTTCCAGTTTACGGCTCTCCCATTCGGCATATCCTCGGCCCCCCACACCTTCACAAAGGTAGTGGCTCCAGTCGCAGCCGCCCTGCACCTCCAAGGGATCCTCATAGTCCCATATCTAGACGACTGGCTCCTAAAAGCCCGGTCAAAGGAGGTTCTCGCCACACAGCTGGAGACCACAGTGGCTTTACTAAACGAGCTGGGCTGGCTAGTAAACTGGCAGAAGTCGGTAGTGGTTCCATCAACACAGATCCAATTCCTGGGATTTATCTTGGACTCTCTCAGTATGACGATCTCCCTGACCTTTCCTCGCAAGGAGAAGATTGGTCGAGCGGCTCATCACCTGTCCATTAGGTTACTATCAGGATGGCCATGAAAGTCCTAGGTCTTATGTCCGCCACCATCGAGGCAGTTCCTTGAGCCCTGTGGCACATGCGCCCGTTACAAAGCGAGATCTTGAGAGTCTGGAACCACAGTCCTTCAGGACTACAGAAGCCTATCCAGTTATCCATCAGTACCCGTCGATCACTGGCTTGGTGGTCTCATCTCCAAGACGGGAAGTCCACGGTCCAGACCTCCTGGATCCTGTTGAGTACAGATGCCTCCCTCACAGGATGGGGAGCGCATCTAGGGGAGACCCTGGCCCGAGGTACCTGGAACCATCTGGAGAGAGCGCAATCATCTAATTGGCGCGAGCTTACGGCAGTTCACCGTGCACTTCTAGCATTTGCACCCCACCTGCAGGGACAAGCTGTGACGATAAGGACGGACAACTTAACAGCAGTCCATTACATCAACAAGCAAGGGGGAACCAGATCCCCCTCTCTCCTGCAGGTGACCAACCTGATATTTGCCTGGGAAGAGGAGAATCTGTCCCAGTTGTCAGCAGTTCATATCCGAGGTCGTTTGAACATCCTAGCGGATCAGCTCAGCAAAGGCCTGGTGACGACAGGCGAATGGTCCCTGGATCCGGACATCTTTCACCTTCTCACCGAGATGTGGGGTCTCCCCGAGGTGGATCTGATGGCCACCCAATACAACGCCAAAGTAGAAAGGTTCTGCTCCCTGTACCGGGAAGACAACTCTTTGGCGGTGGATGCCCTGTCAATACCTTGGAGGTTCAGACTGGCATATGTGTTTCCTCCGATCCTGATGATACCGAAGGTATTGGCGAAACTCAGGCAGGACCAGACCTCGGCAATAGTAATCATGCTGTTCTGGCCAAAAAGGGCATGGTTTACCCACCTCATTCTGATGAGTCGAGGGATCTACTGGAGGCTTCCACCAGTACAAGATCTGGTAGCTCTAAACAGACAGCTCTGCCAGGACCTGGACAGGTTCAACCTCACTGCCTGGAGGTTAACCGCGCCGTATGTGGAGATAAAGGATTGTCCCAGGGAGCGCTAAGGACGCTAGCCCATTCAAGAGCGGAATCAACTAACCGGAGCTACCAGAGGATCGCCCGGATATTCCGAAACTGGTGTGCGGATAACCAGCGCAACTCTGATAGAAATTCAATTGTGGAATTCCTACAAGACGGCCTGGAGAGGGGGCTATCACCAGCCACCCTGAAGGTTCAAGTGTCAGCTCTGTCCGCTCTCCTGGAGACTCGACTATCACAGGATCTTCTAATCAGGCAATTCCTAAGAGGGGCCGTCAGGCTCTGCCCCCAGGTACAGCCTCCAGTCCCTCGGTGGGACCTGGCTGCAGTTCTACAAGGGCTCTGTGCTCCCCCCTTTGAACCTTTATCTGAGGTGGATTGGAAGTACCTTTCATACAAGGTGACCTTCCTGTTGGCAATAACCTCCCCCAAAAGGGTTGGAGAACGACAGGCTCTAGCGGCCTCCGAACCCTTTATAACCTTTTTCTCAGACAGGGTACAACTAAGGTTCGTCCCGGGATTCTTGCCAAAGGTACCTACACTTCAGAATATCAACCAGGTAATATCCTTACCGGCCTTTCTTCTCTCCCCCACTTCCGAGTGGGAAGAGAAGATGCACAAGCTGGACTTGGTCAGAGCACTGCGTATTTACCTAGACCGTACAGCCCCTTTCCGAAGGTCGGAAAATCTACTAGTCAATGTGTTTGGCCACAACAGGGGCGCCAAAGCATCAAAAGTAACCTTGTCAAGATGGATCTGGGAAACCATCACCTGCTCCCTGCGTGCTCAAGACCTACCAGTGCCGGAGTTTGTCCGTGCCCACGCCACCAGAGCGGCAGCAACGTCCTGGACGGAAAGACGTTTTCTTTCCATGGAACAGATATGTGCCGCTGCTTCCTGGAGTTCGCAGCTGACCTTCGCCAGGCACTACAGGCTGGTTTGGCGTTCGGCAGATTCCACAGCATTTGGACAGTCTGTCTTGGCATCGGTCTGCGGGGATCACCCACCCTAGGGTAATAGCGATACTTGCTAAATCCCCAGTTGTGCTGCTGTTGGGGTAGCGGGAATGGAAGATTATGAATGATCCGATCCGAACAGCACACTCCATAGAAATGAATGGATGCACCTGGTACTTCCGCTTGGACGTAGCCAGCGCACTTAACCCCCCACGTGCCAGCTACGTCCATTCATTTCTATGCGAGCGTGCTGTTCGGATCAGCTGATCCCTTCAGTACTCGCTCATCTCTAATAATCTGTTTTCCCTTAGCCCAAACAGCAGCACAAGGCTCCCTCCCAATTTTTCATTGTACATTTTGTATTTGTACATTATACTTTTGTACTAACACAATGGAGAGCAGCAGGTCTTCCGGCCTCTTATAGGGGTTAAAGCTGTTAGGTAATTAAAAGTTCCCCCTGTCCTAACAGCTCATAGGGGCAGGAATACCCCAGTTGTGCTGCTGTTTGGGCGTAGGGGGAACACATTATCTTTCGTAATCTTCTATTTTTAGCTAAGCACATCTTTGCAAAGCCTTAGAAAGGCGATTATTCCACACCAAACTTTTGTATGTAAATTGCCTCAGTAGATTTCAAATAAGAGTATGTTCACACATCAGTATTTGCCATAGTCTGTTTGAATTCAGTTTGAGACTTTAAAACAGTTTGAGGGGATTAAAAGTAGCAATTGTAAGCAGAGTAGAGATAAGAAGATATAATAAATGTAGTGTTAGAGTCAAATCCTCCATCTTTGTATTTTGTCAGTCATCTTATAACCTTTCACACATAAACTGTGTAAGTAAGTCGCAGCTGGCTATTTGTATATCTTATCTTCATGGTATATGGAGGTCACTGAGACTCATTTAGCACCAACATGACATCTTATCTCTGTTTCCATGATATATGCATATAGACATAGTGTGAGCTGCTAGTTCACACATAAGTGTTTTTGAAGCTTTCTTTGTTTAAGGACAAAGTACAAAGTTCATTAAGCTGTAATGATATGCAAAATACATAAGGCCTCAGCCAATAGTCATGTGCCAGGTTTATCTTATAACCAATTATTTTATGCCAACTATGTTAGAATAGTCCAACCTGCTCTTGTCTGTATTGTATTTAAACCACCTTTGTGCACCATTAAATTAGAACTCACTTGATACACCATCAGTTGTGTGTGTGTGGCTTCTCCAGACCTGATAATGGGCGTAATTACTTCAGGCCTGATATTTAATTTGGAACTCAGCAACATACTCTATCATGGGGACCCCTTAATGTCCCCAACAGAACCTGGCAGCCCATCGTGGGGAATCGATAATCGTTTAATGTGCAGCCGATAGTGTACTGATCCACTCACCAACCGATTTGGAGACGGGCCCGGAGGACCTCAGATGAATAAAACGGCGCTGTAACGGTAAGTCCTTTTCTTGCCAAATAACTAATCTGAGTTCCTACGTGTCCCGGATCCTGTGTGTCGGTGAGTGAAGATTAGTGCTGCATATGTTATAACAATCGATGCCATATTATATAGTGTGCAAGAACCTGAATAGTATGTTGTCTGTAGTGGGGTGGGAAATGTTCTACCTCATTCTTTGTCTACTGTCCATGCTGTCATTTGGTTGTTACATCTGTTATAGAGTGTAAAAAGCGGTGCAGAAGAGAGAGTTATTCTTCATCCTTAATCCCTAGAGTTGCGAGAGTGGAAGTACTGAGTGATTGAAAAGTCCTTGTTTTGGACACTAAGGACTGAGTAGAATCTGAGTAAGTACATGCAATGATTCAGGGGTGTTCGATAGAGGGACACAGACAAAGTGGAGTCTGTGGAAACCAAATGAGGGTTTTGCCCTGAGCACTACGCCAGAACATGCACATTAGAGATTAGTTCAATGAAAACAGAGTGACTGTTTGGGAGGTCCCACTAGGTGAGTCAAAAGTGACCCTCTATTGTCTTAATTGCCCTAGAGGAGTGGGATGCTCACGGCTGACTGGCCATCAGCTATTATGGGGGAGGGACCCTCTGAGGTAGGGTATACCCCCATATGAACTAATAGGAATGGGAGAGAGAGAAGAAGAAGCCGCTCAAGAAAAAAAAAAAAAAAAAAAAAGAGCAGGAGTTACCAATGGAGAATAGGCAGGACAGATACAGGGATAGAGGGAAACCAGGAAGTGTTTTAATTGTGGAAACCAGGGACACTTGGCTAGAGATTGCTGGTGTCCTAAGCGAAGGACAAAGGCTTTGAGTGTAAGGAAATGTATAGTGAGCATCCATTGACAGTCCAGCTAAAGGGTTAATGTGCTTGGCACATAGCATTGTGTTGTTAGTTTGTTGGTTAGTGGAAAGTGGAAACATGATATGTTTTGTGGTGAGGATACTGCAGGTTAAGTGTAGGTATGTGTATACACATATGTGTGTATATAGGCTTGGGGGTGGACATTAAGGAATTTCTAGAATGTCTATAGTGTCCTTTTATTCAGGAAAGGTTTCCCATTTTGAGAATGCTCCTCTCATGGTAATGTTTTTAAAATTGGATAAATGGCATAAAATATGAGATCAACATTATTATGTTTATTTTATAGTAATATGCAAATTGGTAAGAAGATGAAGGCAACTATTTACATGTTTTGGTTTGTTTTCTCCTCAATATTTAGCTGTGCGGGAATTATAACTAACTCTGTGCCTATTTGTAGGAATAAGCCGTCCCGAGACGATAAGTGATATCACGGTACAAAATATATGAAAATTTTTATTTTAGTTCAGACAAGTTCTTTTTGATTTAATTGACATTTGTTTTGTTTTGTCTGGAGCTCCAGTGTGACGTTGCATGTTTGTATGGAAGGTTCAGAAAAGTGAATGGGCCCATATGTGTGTCAGTTATATGTACATGTTACATGTGTCTGCTATGTGTACATGTTCTGTTTGTCCATGTCTGTATTGTTACATTTTCAGTCTCCACAGCAAGCAGATATTGAATGCTGATAACCACAGAGGGTGGTGACAAGTAGATATGAGAGGGAGGCATAAAAGTTCTTTCCATTGTTGAATACATATATGTGTGTTCTGGTGTAAATGAGATGTACTTGATATAACATGTACATGTATTATGTACTCAGTGTGTATTGGTGCGTATGTGTATCAATTATATCAGATGGGCTTTACACTTGTAACATAAATATTTGTTATGGGTTTATACTGTAAATCCATGAATGTTAACAATCGGGATTTATTGTGTGAAAAAGTTATTCAGATGTTCCTTCTGATATGGGATTAGGCCCCATAGGGGTAGGCAATACATGTGAACTATCTTGCCACAAGGGGCACAGAACGCCCCTAATATGTACACGCAGGTAAAGATAAATTGCAGTTCTACAAAATTAAAGTGGTGTTTCTGGGTCATTGTTTGCTACAAGGTGTTAGATAGCTGTGTAAGTAGATCAGAAGTCACTCGCATATCTGCTCTGTAATTTAAGGCTTCCGCCTTCTCTGCTGATATATGTTGAGTATTTACTTACCTTAATGAATTTTTGGAGTGTTTAGAAGTTTTAGAGAACTGAATTTACTTGGGATTGTATAAATAAGTCTGCTGGGATATGTAGTACTACAGCTATGACAAGTGTGGGGAGAGCCAGCGCAGCTGCTTCCATGATAAGACAAAGGGGTAATAAATCTTTCATTGGAAACAAAGATGACAATGGCTGGATATCTCAGGCTGCAGTGTGTCTTATCTATGTCTTCTAATGTAAGCTTTGCATTCTGTGCTGCACTACAAGTCCCTTCTAACCTGTTAACAATAGTTTCAGGGGAGGAGTAAGGAGAGTCAGATAACTTAAAATTAATTTTACTTTTGCTGATTTGGTTATGTAAATGATGAATCTATTGTTAACTCTGATGAGAATTCTTTTATTTTAGATGATTCTCGATTTGGGAATGATGGTGGATTCTGCACCAGATATGTCATGGTCACTGAATATGAGGTAAACCAAGGGTAAAACCAAGCACAAAGTAGAACCATTATGGAACTGTATGGGTCTCAGCTCATGAAGCTGAACTAGAAGCCATCACTGAGACAGGGTACAATGTCTGAGGGTAGGTGTTTGATATAGTGGGACTATGGTCCAATCTGGAGAGCGAGAGCTTTCTGTAGGGTTAATGTTAAGCCTAAAAGGATTTCCAGGCTGTTCAGGTAGTGATGGACCCTGCTGCTGCCCCCACACAGGTGGGTATAGTCAAAAGTCAGGACACACACTAAGGCTGATACGAAGGAAAGTAGAGGTAACTTGTGGGCAGACACTGCCACTAACCCAGTTGTAGAGGCCTAGGGGATATGCCTTACTGATAATTGGTCACTATACTCGACCCAAACCCCCTTTTAGCTCTCTTTTCAGGTTTTACAACACTGAGGCACCAAAAATGGTCCAGGACTACAGTAAAAGAGGATGTACAAGTCCTGATCTCCGGTGGTAAGAGAATATATTTACTGAGTGCATTGTCCCCACTGATGGCATAAAGCAGTGTTTAGAAGTAGCCTTGTGTGACCTGGTGAGCAGAGGATGGGCGGCTGCAGGATTTAACATCACTACAAACACTGCATGGCATGTGTTAAATGCAAAGTAGGCCAAAAAGTGAAAAGTTTCTCAGAGCCAGGCCCAGAGCCCTTGTACCTGTTCCAGAGATTGCAGGTTAACTATATGCAGTTACTAAAGGTGAGACGGTATAAGTACGTGCTTGTGTGTATAGTTATCTATCTTCAGAAAAGTCTGAGGCATATCTGGTGAAGAAAGCCATCACATATCTGCAGATAGACGGCTACTGAAGATGTAGTGTGTCACTTGTATTGGTATTTTCTGTAAGGTACCCTCCTGACAGAAGAATTGGCTTTAACCCATGTCAAACTTTCTTTGGGGGTTGTATTCTTGGCAACTCCTACAGATGTGGTATGGTGTACTGGCTGACTATGTGATGTCTTGGCAAAAACATCTGACTAATGTATGGCTTTGAGTTTTCTCTCCTTCTCAGATTTTAAGTTAGTGGGCGGGACCTATTCATTTGAGCCAAGAGATTGATGGTGATGAAGAGACACGTGAGAAATACCTTGGAGCCAAGATTTGATGGTCCTTCCAAATGCTGCTGATAACCAGTACTTCTGTGATATTTGAAGGAGAGCCTAATTGTATCCATGCTTCATATTGCAAGAAAGTATCTACACACAAAGCGATGAAGATTCTCCTGATAATGCTGTTACAGATGGTCCTGACGATAAGCCTGCATAGAACATTTAACAATGAAGTGGGACAATAAGTTTCTTAAACATCATATGATTTTGATCGAAGATCTGAATGTGTCAGATTGTAGGATATGTCCTCATAACCCCATATTAGCCTAAGTCATGTCATATATAGCTGTTTCTTTGATGCAACAGTAAATGTTTGAAGTATATAGTTAAGAAGATACCACCTCATATTTTAGGAACAATACATAGTATAAACAAGTAAATATCAGCAAGTTGTAGTAAAAATCTTATCTTCATTTTGTTTGTTTAATACAAAACATATACAAAAGGATGAGCAGACCAATATATAAAAGGCCAGAACTATGATTGAGATTAGGTTAGAATACAGGAACATATGAGGGGAATCTGGTAAAGTCCGGCAGTAGACATTAGGTCACTGAAGTACCTAAATATGAATTCCTGTATTCAGCCATCTCAAAATGGGGGAATGTTAGAGTCAAATCCTCCATCTTTGTATTTTGTCAGTCATCTTATAACCTTTCACACATAAACTGTGTAAGTAAGTCGCAGCTGGCTATTTGTATATCTTATCTTCATGGTATATGGAGGTCACTGAGACTCATTTAGCACCAACATGACATCTTATCTCTGTTTCCATGATATATGCATATAGACATAGTGTGAGCTGCTAGTTCACACATAAGTGTTTTTGAAGCTTTCTTTGTTTAAGGACAAAGTACAAAGTCCATTAAGCTGTAATGATATGCAAAATACATAAGGCCTCAGCCAATAGTCATGTGCCAGGTTTATCTTATAACCAATTATTTTATGCCAACTATGTTAGAATAGTCCAACCTGCTCTTGTCTGTATTGTATTTAAACCACCTTTGTGCACCATTAAATTAGAACTCACTTGATACACCATTAGTTGTGTGTGTGTGGCTTCTCCAGACCTGATAATGGGCGTAATTACTTCAGGCCTGATATTTAATTTGGAACTCAGCAACATACTCTATCATGGGGACCCCTTAATGTCCACAACAGTAGTAACAATAATAATGTCCTTATCTCTCCTCTGCTTACAGTTGCTACTTTTAATCCCCTTATCTCTCCTCTAGGGGGCAGACAGTGTTTGCTATCAGTATATACAGGTGTCAGTATACAATCAGTATGTGTCAGTACATTGTAAAGTCTCAAACTCAATTCAAACAGACTAATGGCTAATACTGATGTGTGAACATACCCTAAGTCTGTTTTTATTCATCTGCTAATGAGCCTTCTCCAAGCACTGATAAGTGTCTGTCTGCTCTATGTGTATATATAGCAGAGGCTGCTGTGCTGATAACTCGTCTCTAATGTACATACATATTGAGCAGACACTTGCTGTGCACAGAGAAGCTAATCAGCAGATTAATAAACACAGACTCAATCAAAATCTACTGAGGCAATTTACATACAAAAGTTCGGTGTGAAATAATAGCTTTTCTGAAGGCTTCGCAAGGATGTCCTCAGCTAAAAATGACATATTCCAATGATAGAAGCCCCTTTAAGAGCAGATGGTTGCAAGATATGATGTCAGGTTTACACCAAGACATAGGGCAAATAATTAGCTAGCACTGCCCCCTAGAGGTGAAATCTATACTGCATACCTGCAGAAGCAAACAGCTGAACACTAATATGGCCAAAGTGACAGGAAGCAATAGATTGTATTCCCCTGTCCTACAGTCGGCCTCTCCTCTCCTGACATGGCTGATAACAGATAGTAATAGATTGTATTCCCCTGTCCTACAGTCGGCCTCTCCTGACATGGCTGATAACAGATAGTAATAGATTGTATTCCCCTGTCCTACAGTCGGCCTCTCCTCTCCTGACATGGCTGATAACAGATAGTAATAGATTGTATTCCCCTGTCCTACAGTCGGCCTCTCCCCTCCCGACCTGGCTGATAACAGATAGTAATAGATTGTATTCCCCTGTCCTACAGTCGGCCTCTCCTCTCCTGACATGGCTGATAACAGATAGTAATAGATTGTATTCTCCTGTCCTACAGTCAGTCTCTCCTGACATGGCTGATAACAGATAGTAATAGATTGTATTCCCCTGTCCTACAGTCGGCCTCTCCCCTCCCGACCTGGCTGATAACAGATAGTAATAGATTGTATTCCCCTGTCCTACAGTCGGCCTCTCCTCTCCTGACATGGCTGATAACAGATAGTAATAGATTGTATTCTCCTGTCCTACAGTCAGTCTCTCCTGACATGGCTGATAACAGATAGTAATAGATTGTATTCCCCTGTCCTACAGTCGGCCTCTCCCCTCCTGACCTGGCTGATAACAGATAGTAATAGATTGTATTCCCCTGTCCTACAGTCGGCCTCTCCCCTCCTGACATGGCTGATAACAGATAGTAATAGATTGTATTCCCCTGTCCTACAGTCGGCCTCTCCTCTCCTGACATGACTGATAACAGATAGTAATAGATTGTATTCCTCTGTCCTACAGTCGGCCTCTCCTGACATGGCTGATAACAGATAGTAATAGATTGTATTCTCCTGTCCTACAGTCGGACTCTCCTCTCCTGATGTGGCTGATAACAGATAGTAATAGATTGTATTCCCCTGTCCTACAGTCGGCCTCTCCCCTCCTGACATGGCTGATAACAGATAGTAATAGATTGTATTCCCCTGTCCTACAGTCGGCCTCTCCTCTCCTGACATGGCTGATAACAGATAGTAATAGATTGTATTCTCCTGTCCTACAGTCGGCCTCTCCCCTCCTGACATGGCTGATAACAGATAGTAATAGATTGTATTCTCCTGTCCTACAGTCGGCCTCTCCTGACATGGCTGATAACAGATAGTAATAGATTGTATTCTCCTGTCCTACAGTCGGGCTCTCCTCTCCTGACATGGCTGATAACAGATAGTAATAGATTGTATTCCCCTGTCCTACAGTCGGCCTCTCCTCTCCTGACATGGCTGATAACAGATAGTAATAGATTGTATTCTCCTGTCCTACAGTCGGCCTCTCCCCTCCTGACATGGCTGATAACAGATAGTAATAGATTGTATTCCCCTGTCCTACAGCCGGCCTCTCCTCTCCTGACATGGCTGATAACCGATAGTAATAGATTGTATTCCCCTGTCCCACAGTCGGCTTCTCCTCTCCTGACATGGCTGATAACAGATAGTAATAGATTGTATTCTCCTGTCCTACAGTCGGCCTCTCCCCTCCTGACATGGCTGATAACAGATAGTAATAGATTGTATTCTCCTGTCCTACAGTCGGCCTCTCCTGACATGGCTGATAACAGATAGTAATAGATTGTATTCCCCTGTCCTACAGTCGGCCTCTCCTCTCCTGACATGGCTGATAACAGATAGTAATAGTTTGTATTCTCCTGTCCTACAGTCGGCCTCTCCTGACATGGCTGATAACAGATAGTAATAGATTGTATTCCCCTTTCCTACAGTCGGCCTCTCCTGACATGGCTGATAACAAATAGTAATAGATTGTATTCCCCTGTCCTACAGTCGGCCTCTCCTCTCCTGACATGGCTGATAACAGATAGTAATAGATTGTATTCTCCTGTCCTACAGTCGGCCTCTCCTGACATGGCTGATAACAGATAGTAATAGATTGTATTCTCCTGTCCTACAGTCGCCCTCTCCTGACATGGCTGATAACAGATAGTAATAGATTGTATTCTCCTGTCCTACAGTCGGCCTCTACTGACATGGCTGATAACAGATAGTAATAGATTGTATTCTCCTGTCCTACAGTCGGCCTCTCCTCTCCTGACATGGCTGATAACAGATAGTAATAGATTGTATTCTCCTGTCCTACAGTCGGCCTCTCCTCTCCTGACATGGCTGATAACAGATAGTAATAGATTGTATTCTCCTGTCCTACAGTCGGCCTCTCCTCTCCTGACATGGCTGATAACAGATAGTATTAGATTGTATTCTCCTGTCCTACAGTCGGCCTCTCCTTTCCTGACATGGCTGATAACAGATAGTAATAGATTGTATTCTCCTGTCCTACAGTCGCCCTCTCCTGACATGGCTGATAACAGATAGTAATAGATTGTATTCCCCTGTCCTACAGTCGGCCTCTCCTGACATGGCTGATAACAGATAGTAATAGATTGTATTCCCCTGTCCTACAGTCGGCCTCTCCTCTCCTTACATGGCTGATAACAGATAGTAATAGATTGTATTCCCCTGTCCTACAGTCGGCCTCTCCTGACATGGCTGATAACAGATAGTAATAGATTGTATTCCCCTGTCCTACAGTCGGCCTCTCCTCTCCTGACATGGCTGATAACAGATAGTAATAGATTGTATTCACCTGTCCTACAGTCGGCCTCTCCTCTCCTGACATGGCTGATAACAGATAGTAATAGATTGTACTCTCCTGTCCTACAGTCGGCCTCTCCTGACATGGCTGATAACAGATAGTAATAGATTGTATTCTCCTGTCCTACAGTCGGCCTCTCCTGACATGGCTGATAACAGATAGTAATAGATTGTATTCCCCTGTCCTACAGTCGGCCTCTCCTCTCCTGACATGGCTGATAACAGATAGTAATAGATTGTATTCTCCTGTCCTACAGTCGGCCTCTCCTGACATGGCTGATAACAGATAGTAATAGATTGTATTCTCCTGTCCTACAGTCGGCCTCTCCTGACATGGCTGATAACAGATAGTAATAGATTGTATTCTCCTGTCCTACAGTCGGCCTCTCCTGACATGGCTGATAACATATAGTAATAGATTGTATTCCTCTGTCCTACAGTCGGCCTCTCCTGACATGGCTGATAACAGATAGTAATAGATTGTATTCTCCTGTCCTACAGTCGGCCTCTCCTCTCCTGACATGGCTGATAACAGATAGTAATAGATTGTATTCCCCTGTCCTACAGTCGGCCTCTCCTCTCCTGACATGGCTGATAACAGATAGTAATAGATTGTATTCTCCTGTCCTACAGTCGGCCTCTCCCCTCCTGACATGGCTGATAACAGATAGTAATAGATTGTATTCCCCTGTCCTACAGTCGGCCTCTCCTCTCCTGACATGGCTGATAACAGATAGTAATAGATTGTATTCACCTCTCCTACAGTCGACCTCTCCTGACATGGCTGATAACAGATAGTAATAGATTGTATTCTCCTGTCCTACAGTCGGCCTCTCCTCTCCTGACATGGCTGATAACAGAAAGTAATAGATTGTATTCCCCTGTCCTACAGTCGGCCTCTCCTCTCCTGACATGGCTGATAACAGATAGTAATAGATTGTATTCCCCTGTCCTACAGTCGGCCTCTCCTCTCCTGACATGGCTGATAACAGATAGTAATAGATTGTATTCTCCTGTCCTACAGTCGGCCTCTCCTCTCCTGACATGGCTGATAACAGATAGTAATAGATTGTATTCTCCTGTCCTACAGTCGGCCTCTCCTCTCCTGACATGGCTGATAACAGATAGTAATAGATTGTATTCTCCTGTCCTACAGTCAGCCCCTCCTCTCCTGACATGGCTGATAACAGAAAGTAATAGATTGTATTCCTCTGTCCTACAGTCAGCCTCTCCTCTCCTGACATGGCTGATAACAGATAGTAATAGATTGTATTCACCTGTCCTACAGTCGGCCTCTCTTGACATGGCTGATAACAGATAGTAATAGATTGTATTCTCCTGTCCTACAGTCGGCCTCTCCCCTCCTGACATGGCTGATAACAGATAGTAATAGATTGTATTCCTCTGTCCTACAGTCAGCCTCTCCTCTCCTGACATGGCTGATAACAGATAGTAATAGATTGTATTCACCTGTCCTACAGTCGGCCTCTCTTGACATGGCTGATAACAGATAGTAATAGATTGTATTCCCCTGTCCTACAGTCGGCCTCTCCCCTCCTGACATGGCTGATAACAGATAGTAATAGATTGTATTCCCCTGTCCTACAGTCGGCCTCTCCTCTCCTGACATGGCTGATAACAGATAGTAATAGATTGTATTCTCCTGTCCTACAGTCGGCCTCTCCTCTCCTGACATGGCTGATAACAGATACTAATAGATTGTATTCTCCTGTCCTACAGTCAGCCCCTCCTGACATGGCTGATAACAGATAGTAATAGATTGTATTCCTCTGTCCTACAGTCAGCCTCTCCTCTCCTGACATGGCTGATAATAGATAGTAATAGATTGTATTCACCTGTCCTACAGTCGGCCTCTCTTGACATGGCTGATAACAGATAGTAATAGATTGTATTCTCCTGTCCTACAGTCGGCCTCTCCCCTCCTGACATGGCTGATAACAGATAGTAATAGATTGTATTCACCTGTCCTACAGTCGGCCTCTCCTCTCCTGACATGGCTGACAACAGATAGTAATAGATTGTATTCTCCTGTCCCACAGTCGGCTTCTCCTCTCCTGACATGGCTGATAACAGATAGTAATAGATTGTATTCACCTGTCCTACAGTCGGCCTCTCCTCTCCTGATGTGGCTGATAACAGATAGTAATAGATTGTATTCTCCTGTCCCACAGTCGGCTTCTCCTCTCCTGACATGGCTGATAACAGATAGTAATAGATTGTATTCTCCTGTCCTACAGTCGGCCTCTCCTGACATGGCTGATAACAGATAGTAATAGATTGTATTCCCTTGTCCTACAGTCGGCCTCTCCTCTCCTGACATGGCTGATAACAGATAGTAATAGATTGTATTCCCCTGTCCTACAGTCGGCCTCTCCTCTCCTGACATGGCTGATAACAGATAGTAATAGATTGTATTCTCCTGTCCTACAGTCGGCCTCTCCCCTCCTGACATGGCTGATAACAGATAGTAATAGATTGTATTCCCCTGTCCTACAGCCGGCCTCTCCTCTCCTGACATGGCTGATAACAGATAGTAATAGATTGTATTCTCCTGTCCTACAGTCGGCCTCTCCCCTCCTGACATGGCTGATAACAGATAGTAATAGATTGTATTCACCTCTCCTACAGTCGGCCTCTCCTGACATGGCTGATAACAGATAGTAATAGATTGTATTCTCCTGTCCTACAGTCGGCCTCTCCCCTCCTGACATGGCTGATAACAGATAGTAATAGATTGTATTCTCCTGTCCTACAGTCGGCCTCTCCTGACATGGCTGATAACAGATAGTAATAGATTGTATTCCCCTGTCCTACAGTCGGCCTCTCCTCTCCTGACATGGCTGATAACAGATAGTAATAGATTGTATTCTCCTGTCCTACAGTCGGCCTCTCCTGACATGGCTGATAACAGATAGTAATAGATTGTATTCTCCTGTCCTACAGTCGCCCTCTCCTGACATGGCTGATAACAGATAGTAATAGATTGTATTCTCCTGTCCTACAGTCGGCCTCTCCTCTCCTGACATGGCTGATAACAGATAGTAATAGATTGTATTCTCCTGTCCTACAGTCGGCCTCTCCTTTCCTGACATGGCTGATAACAGATAGTAATAGATTGTATTCTCCTGTCCTACAGTCGCCCTCTCCTGACATGGCTGATAACAGATAGTAATAGATTGTATTCCCCTGTCCTACAGTCGGCCTCTCCTGACATGGCTGATAACAGATAGTAATAGATTGTAATCCCCTGTCCTACAGTCGGCCTCTCCCCTCCTGACATGGCTGATAACAGATAGTAATAGATTGTATTCTCCTGTCCTACAGTCGGCCTCTCCTGACATGACTGATAACAGATAGTAATAGATTGTATTCCCCTGTCCTACAGTCGGCCTCTCCTCTCCTGACATGACTGATAACAGATAGTAATAGATTGTATTCTCCTGTCCTACAGTCGGCCTCTCCTGACATGGCTGATAACAGATAGTAATAGATTGTATTCTCCTGTCCTACAGTCGGCCTCTCCTCTCCTGACATGTCTGATAACAGATAGTAATAGATTGTATTCCCCTGTCCTACAGTCGGCCTCTCCTCTCCTGACATGGCTGATAACAGATAGCAATAGATTGTATTCCCTGTCCTACAGTCGGCCTCTCCTCTCCTGACATGGCTGACAACAGATAGTAATAGATTGTATTCCCCTGTCCTACAGTCGGCCTCTCCTCTCCTGACATGGCTGATAACAGATAGTAATAGATTGTATTCTCCTGTCCTACAGTCGGCCTCTCCTCTCCTGACATGGCTGATAACAGATAGTAATAGATTGTATTCTCCTGTCCTACAGTCGGCCTCTCCCCTCCTCACATGGCTGATAACAGATAGTAATAGATTGTATTCCCCTGTCCTACAGTCGGTCTCTTCTGACATGGCTGATAACAGATAGTAATAGATTGTATTCCCCTGTCCTACAGTCGGCCTCTCCTCTCCTGACATGGCTGATAACAGATAGTAATAGATTGTATTCCCCTGTCCTACAGTCGGCCTCTCCTGACATGGCTGATAACAGATAGTAATAGATTGTATTCCCCTGTCCTACAGTCGGCCTCTCCTCTCCTGACATGGCTGATAACAGATAGTAATAGATTGTATTCCCCTGTCCTACAGTCGGCCTCTCCTCTCCTGACATAGCTGATAACAGATAGTAATAGATTGTATTCCCCTGTCCTACAGTCGGCCCCTCCTGACATGGCTGATAACAGATAGTAATAGATTTTATTCCCCTGTCCTACAGTCGGCCTCTCCCCTCCTGACATGGCTGATAACAGATAGTAATAGTTTGTATTCTCCTGTCCTACAGTCGGCCTCTCCTCTCCTGACATGGCTGATAACAGATAGTAATAGATTGTATTCCCCTGTCCTACCTTCGGCCTCTTCTCTCCTGACATGGCTGATAACAGATAGTAATAGATTGTATTCTCCTGTCCTACAGTCGGCCTCTTCTGACATGGCTGATAACAGATAGTAATAGATTGTATTCCCCTGTCCTACAGTCGGCCTCTCCTCTCCTGACATGGCTGATAACAGATAGTAATAGATTGTATTCTCCTGTCCTACAGTCGGCCTCTCTTCTCCTGACATGGCTGATAACAGATAGTAATAGATTGTATTCCCCTGTCCTACAGTCGGCCTCTCTTCTCCTGACATGGCTGATAACAGATAGTAATAGATTGTATTCCCCTGTCCTACAGTTGGCCTCTCCTCTCCTGACATGGCTGATAACAGATAGTAATAGATTGTATTCTCCTGTCCTACAGTCGGCCTCTCCTCTCCTGACATGGCTGATAACAGATAGTAATAGATTGTATTCTCCTGTCCTACAGTCGGCCTCTCCTCTCCTGACATGGCTGATAACAGATAGTAATAGATTGTATTCCCCTGTCCTACAGTCGGCCTCTCCCCTCCTGACATGGCTGATAACAGATAGTAATAGATTGTATTCTCCTGTCCTACAGTCGGTGTCTCCTGACATGGCTGATAACAGATAGTAATACATTGTATTCCCCTGTCCTACAGTCAGCCTCTCCTGACATGGCTGATAACAGATAGTAATAGATTGTATTCTCCTGTCCTACAGTCGGCCTCTCCTCTCCTGATGTGGCTGATACCAGATAGTAATAGATTGTATTCCCCTGTCCTACAGTCGGCCCCTCCTGACATGGCTGATAACAGATAGTAATAGATTGTATTCCCCTGTCCTACAGTCGGCCTCTTCTCTCCTGACATGGCTGATAACAGATAGTAATAGATTGTATTCCCCTGTCCTACAGTCGGCCTCTCCTCTCCTGACATGGCTGATAACAGATAGTAATAGATTGTATTCCCCTGTCCTACAGTCGGCCTCTCCTCTCCTGACATGGCAGATAACAGATAGTAATAGATTGTATTCCCCTGTCCTACAGTCGGCCTCTCCTCTCCTGACATGGCTGATAACAGATAGTAATAGATTGTATTCTCCTGTCCTACAGTCGGCCTCTCCTCTCCTGACATGGCTGATAACAGATAGTAATATATTGTATTCTCCTGTCCTACAGTCGGCCTCTCCTCTCCTGACATGGCTGATAACAGATAGTAATAGATTGTATTCTCCTGTCCTACAGTCCGCCTCTTCTGACATGGCTGATAACAGATAGTAATAGATTGTATTCTCCTGTCCTACAGTCGGCCTCTCCCCTCCTCACATGGCTGATAACAGATAGTAATAGATTGTATTCCCCTGTCCTACAGTCGGCCTCTCCCCTCCTCACATGGCTGATAACAGATAGTAATAGATTGTATTCCCCTGTCCTACAGTCGGTCTCTTCTGACATGGCTGATAACAGATAGTAATAGATTGTATTCTCCTGTCCTACAGTCGGCCTCTCCTCTCCTGATGTGGCTGATAACAGATATTAATAGATTGTATTCTCCTGTCCCACAGTCGGCTTCTCCTCTCCTGACATGGCTGATAACAGATAGTAATAGATTGTATTCTCCTGTCCTACAGTCGGCCTCTCCTGACATGGCTGATAACAGATAGTAATAGATTGTATTCCCTTGTCCTACAGTCGGCCTCTCCTCTCCTGACATGGCTGATAACAGATAGTAATAGATTGTATTCCCCTGTCCTACAGTCGGCCTCTCCTCTCCTGACATGGCTGATAACAGATAGTAATAGATTGTATTCTCCTGTCCTACAGTCGGCCTCTCCCCTCCTGACATGGCTGATAACAGATAGTAATAGATTGTATTCCCCTGTCCTACAGCCGACCTCTCCTCTCCTGACATGGCTGATAACAGATAGTAATAGATTGTATTCTCCTGTCCTACAGTCGGCCTCTCCCCTCCTGACATGGCTGATAACAGATAGTAATAGATTGTATTCACCTCTCCTACAGTCGGCCTCTCCTGACATGGCTGATAACAGATAGTAATAGATTGTATTCTCCTGTCCTACAGTCGGCCTCTCCCCTCCTGACATGGCTGATAACAGATAGTAATAGATTGTATTCTCCTGTCCTACAGTCGGCCTCTCCTGACATGGCTGATAACAGATAGTAATAGATTGTATTCCCCTGTCCTACAGTCGGCCTCTCCTCTCCTGACATGGCTGATAACAGATAGTAATAGATTGTATTCTCCTGTCCTACAGTCGGCCTCTCCTGACATGGCTGATAACAGATAGTAATAGATTGTATTCTCCTGTCCTACAGTCGCCCTCTCCTGACATGGCTGATAACAGACAGTAATAGATTGTATTCTCCTGTCCTACAGTCGGCCTCTCCTCTCCTGACATGGCTGATAACAGATAGTAATAGATTGTATTCTCCTGTCCTACAGTCGGCCTCTCCTTTCCTGACATGGCTGATAACAGATAGTAATAGATTGTATTCTCCTGTCCTACAGTCGCCCTCTCCTGACATGGCTGATAACAGATAGTAATAGATTGTATTCCCCTGTCCTACAGTCGGCCTCTCCTGACATGGCTGATAACAGATAGTAATAGATTGTAATCCCCTGTCCTACAGTCGGCCTCTCCCCTCCTGACATGGCTGATAACAGATAGTAATAGATTGTATTCTCCTGTCCTACAGTCGGCCTCTCCTGACATGACTGATAACAGATAGTAATAGATTGTATTCCCCTGTCCTACAGTCGGCCTCTCCTCTCCTGACATGACTGATAACAGATAGTAATAGATTGTATTCTCCTGTCCTACAGTCGGCCTCTCCTGACATGGCTGATAACAGATAGTAATAGATTGTATTCTCCTGTCCTACAGTCGGCCTCTCCTCTCCTGACATGGCTGATAACAGATAGTAATAGATTGTATTCCCCTGTCCTACAGTCGGCCTCTCCTCTCCTGACATGGCTGACAACAGATAGTAATAGATTGTATTCCCCTGTCCTACAGTCGGCCTCTCCTCTCCTGACATGGCAGATAACAGATAGTAATAGATTGTATTCCCCTGTCCTACAGTCGGCCTCTTCTGACATGGCTGATAACAGATAGTAATAGATTGTATTCTCCTGTCCTACAGTCGGCCTCTCCTTTCCTGACATGGCTGATAACAGATAGTAATAGATTGTATTCTCCTGTCCTACAGTCGGCCTCTCCTCTCCTGACATGGCTGATAACAGATAGTAATAGATTGTATTCTCCTGTCCTACAGTCGGCCTCTCCCCTCCTCACATGGCTGATAACAGATAGTAATAGATTGTATTCCCCTGTCCTACAGTCGGTCTCTTCTGACATGGCTGATAACAGATAGTAATAGATTGTATTCCCCTGTCCTACAGTCGGCCTCTCCTCTCCTGACATGGCTGATAACAGATAGTAATAGATTGTATTCCCCTGTCCTACAGTCGGCCTCTCCTGACATGGCTGATAACAGATAGTAATAGATTGTATTCCCCTGTCCTACAGTCGGCCTCTCCTCTCCTGACATGGCTGATAACAGATAGTAATAGATTGTATTCCCCTGTCCTACAGTCGGCCTCTCCTCTCCTGACATGGCTGATAACAGATAGTAATAGATTGTATTCCCCTGTCCTACAGTCGGCCCCTCCTGACATGGCTGATAACAGATAGTAATAGATTTTATTCCCCTGTCCTACAGTCGGCCTCTCCCCTCCTGACATGGCTGATAACAGATAGTAATAGTTTGTATTCTCCTGTCCTACAGTCGGCCTCTCCTCTCCTGACATGGCTGATAACAGATAGTAATAGATTGTATTCCCCTGTCCTACCTTCGGCCTCTTCTCTCCTGACATGGCTGATAACAGATAGTAATAGATTGTATTCTCCTGTCCTACAGTCGGCCTCTTCTGACATGGCTGATAACAGATAGTAATAGATTGTATTCCCCTGTCCTACAGTCGGCCTCTCCTCTCCTGACATGGCTGATAACAGATAGTAATAGATTGTATTCTCCTGTCCTACAGTCGGCCTCTCTTCTCCTGACATGGCTGATAACAGATAGTAATAGATTGTATTCCCCTGTCCTACAGTCGGCCTCTCTTCTCCTGACATGGCTGATAACAGATAGTAATAGATTGTATTCCCCTGTCCTACAGTTGGCCTCTCCTCTCCTGACATGGCTGATAACAGATAGTAATAGATTGTATTCTCCTGTCCTACAGTCGGCCTCTCCTCTCCTGACATGGCTGATAACAGATAGTAATAGATTGTATTCTCCTGTCCTACAGTCGGCCTCTCCTCTCCTGACATGGCTGATAACAGATAGTAATAGATTGTATTCCCCTGTCCTACAGTCGGCCTCTCCCCTCCTGACATGGCTGATAACAGATAGTAATAGATTGTATTCTCCTGTCCTACAGTCGGTGTCTCCTGACATGGCTGATAACAGATAGTAATACATTGTATTCCCCTGTCCTACAGTCGGCCTCTCCTGACATGGCTGATAACAGATAGTAATAGATTGAATTCTCCTGTCCTACAGTCGGCCTCTCCTCTCCTGATGTGGCTGATACCAGATAGTAATAGATTGTATTCCCCTGTCCTACAGTCGGCCCCTCCTGACATGGCTGATAACAGATAGTAATAGATTGTATTCCCCTGTCCTACAGTCGGCCTCTTCTCTCCTGACATGGCTGATAACAGATAGTAATAGATTGTATTCCCCTGTCCTACAGTCGGCCTCTCCTCTCCTGACATGGCTGATAACAGATAGTAATAGATTGTATTCCCCTGTCCTACAGTCGGCCTCTCCTCTCCTGACATGGCAGATAACAGATAGTAATAGATTGTATTCCCCTGTCCTACAGTCGGCCTCTCCTCTCCTGACATGGCTGATAACAGATAGTAATAGATTGTATTCTCCTGTCCTACAGTCGGCCTCTCCTCTCCTGACATGGCTGATAACAGATAGTAATAGATTGTATTCTCCTGTCCTACAGTCGGCCTCTCCTCTCCTGACATGGCTGATAACAGATAGTAATAGATTGTATTCTCCTGTCCTACAGTCCGCCTCTTCTGACATGGCTGATAACAGATAGTAATAGATTGTATTCTCCTGTCCTACAGTCGGCCTCTCCCCTCCTCACATGGCTGATAACAGATAGTAATAGATTGTATTCCCCTGTCCTACAGTCGGCCTCTCCCCTCCTCACATGGCTGATAACAGATAGTAATAGATTGTATTCCCCTGTCCTACAGTCGGTCTCTTCTGACATGGCTGATAACAGATAGTAATAGATTGTATTCTCCTGTCCTACAGTCGGCCTCTCCTCTCCTGATGTGGCTGATAACAGATAGTAATAGATTGTATTCTCCTGTCCCACAGTCGGCTTCTCCTCTCCTGACATGGCTGATAACAGATAGTAATAGATTGTATTCTCCTGTCCTACAGTCGGCCTCTCCTGACATGGCTGATAACAGATAGTAATAAATTGTATTCCCTTGTCCTACAGTCGGCCTCTCCTCTCCTGACATGGCTGATAACAGATAGTAATAGATTGTATTCTCCTGTCCTACAGTCGGCCTCTCCCCTCCTGACATGGCTGATAACAGATAGTAATAGATTGTATTCCCCTGTCCTACAGCCGGCCTCTCCTCTCCTGACATGGCTGATAACAGATAGTAATAGATTGTATTCTCCTGTCCTACAGTCGGCCTCTCCCCTCCTGACATGGCTGATAACAGATAGTAATAGATTGTATTCACCTCTCCTACAGTCGGCCTCTCCTGACATGGCTGATAACAGATAGTAATAGATTGTATTCTCCTGTCCTACAGTCGGCCTCTCCCCTCCTGACATGGCTGATAACAGATAGTAATAGATTGTATTCTCCTGTCCTACAGTCGGCCTCTCCTGACATGGCTGATAACAGATAGTAATAGATTGTATTCCCCTGTCCTACAGTCGGCCTCTCCTCTCCTGACATGGCTGATAACAGATAGTAATAGATTGTATTCTCCTGTCCTACAGTCGGCCTCTCCTGACATGGCTGATAACAGATAGTAATAGATTGTATTCTCCTGTCCTACAGTCGCCCTCTCCTGACATGGCTGATAACAGATAGTAATAGATTGTATTCTCCTGTCCTACAGTCGGCCTCTCCTCTCCTGACATGGCTGATAACAGATAGTAATAGATTGTATTCTCCTGTCCTACAGTCGGCCTCTCCTTTCCTGACATGGCTGATAACAGATAGTAATAGATTGTATTCTCCTGTCCTACAGTCGCCCTCTCCTGACATGGCTGATAACAGATAGTAATAGATTGTATTCCCCTGTCCTACAGTCGGCCTCTCCTGACATGGCTGATAACAGATAGTAATAGATTGTATTCCCCTGTCCTACAGTCGGCCTCTCCCCTCCTGACATGGCTGATAACAGATAGTAATAGATTGTATTCTCCTGTCCTACAGTCGGCCTCTCCTCTCCTGACATGACTAATAACAGATAGTAATAGATTGTATTCTCCTGTCCTACAGTCGGCCTCTCCTGACATGGCTGATAACAGATAGTAATAGATTGTATTCTCCTGTCCTACAGTCGGCCTCTCCTCTCCTGACATGGCTGATAACAGATAGTAATAGATTGTATTCCCCTGTCCTACAGTCGGCCTCTCCTCTCCTGACATGGCTGACAACAGATAGTAATAGATTGTATTCCCCTGTCCTACAGTCGGCCTCTCCTCTCCTGACATGGCTGATAACAGATAGTAATAGATTGTATTCCCCTGTCCTACAGTCGGCCTCTTCTGACATGGCTGATAACAGATAGTAATAGATTGTATTCTCCTGTCCTACAGTCGGCCTCTCCTTTCCTGACATGGCTGATAACAGATAGTAATAGATTGTATTCTCCTGTCCTACAGTCGGCCTCTCCTCTCCTGACATGGCTGATAACAGATAGTAATAGATTGTATTCTCCTGTCCTACAGTCGGCCTCTCCTTTCCTGACATGGCTGATAACAGATAGTAATAGATTGTATTCTCCTGTCCTACAGTCGGCCTCTCCCCTCCTCACATGGCTGATAACAGATAGTAATAGATTGTATTCCCCTGTCCTACAGTCGGTCTCTTCTGACATGGCTGATAACAGATAGTAATAGATTGTATTCCCCTGTCCTACAGTCGGCCTCTCCTCTCCTGACATGGCTGATAACAGATAGTAATAGATTGTATTCCCCTGTCCTACAGTCGGCCTCTCCTCTCCTGACATGGCTGATAACAGATAGTAATAGATTGTATTCCCCTGTCCTACAGTCGGCCTCTCCTCTCCTGACATGGCTGATAACAGATAGTAATAGATTGTATTCCCCTGTCCTACAGTCGGCCCCTCCTGACATGGCTGATAACAGATAGTAATAGATTGTATTCTCCTGTCCTACAGTCGGCCTCTCCCCTCCTGACATGGCTGATAACAGATAGTAATAGATTTTATTCCCCTGTCCTACAGTCGGCCTCTCCCCTCCTGACATGGCTGATAACAGATAGTAATAGTTTGTATTCTCCTATCCTACAGTCGGCCTCTCCTCTCCTGACATGGCTGATAACAGATAGTAATAGATTGTATTCCCCTGTCCTACCTTCGGCCTCTTCTCTCCTGACATGGCTGATAACAGATAGTAATAGATTGTATTCTCCTGTCCTACAGTCGGCCTCTTCTGACATGGCTGATAACAGATAGTAATAGATTGTATTCCCCTGTCCTACAGTCGGCCTCTCCTCTCCTGACATGGCTGATAACAGATAGTAATAGATTGTATTCTCCTGTCCTACAGTCGGTCTCTCCTGACATGGCTGATAACAGATAGTAATAGATTGTATTCCCCTGTCCTACAGTCGGCCTCTCTTCTCCTGACATGGCTGATAACAGATAGTAATAGATTGTATTCCCCTGTCCTACAGTCGGCCTCTCTTCTCCTGACATGGCTGATAACAGATAGTAATAGATTGTATTCCCCTGTCCTACAGTTGGCCTCTCCTCTCCTGACATGGCTGATAACAGATAGTAATAGATTGTATTCTCCTGTCCTACAGTCGGCCTCTCCTCTCCTGACATGGCTGATAACAGATAGTAATAGATTGTATTCTCCTGTCCTACAGTCGGCCTCTCCTCTCCTGACATGGCTGATAACAGATAGTAATAGATTGTATTCCCCTGTCCTACAGTCGGCCTCTCCTGACATGGCTGATAACAGATAGTAATAGATTGAATTCTCCTGTCCTACAGTCGGCCTCTCCTCTCCTGATGTGGCTGATACCAGATAGTAATAGATTGTATTCCCCTGTCCTACAGTCGGCCCCTCCTGACATGGCTGATAACAGATAGTAATAGATTGTATTCCCCTGTCCTACAGTCGGCCTCTTCTCTCCTGACATGGCTGATAACAGATAGTAATAGATTGTATTCCCCTGTCCTACAGTCGGCCTCTCCTCTCCTGACATGGCTGATAACAGATAGTAATAGATTGTATTCCCCTGTCCTACAGTCGGCCTCTCCTCTCCTGACATGGCAGATAACAGATAGTAATAGATTGTATTCCCCTGTCCTACAGTCGGCCTCTCCTCTCCTGACATGGCTGATAACAGATAGTAATAGATTGTATTCTCCTGTCCTACAGTCGGCCTCTCCTCTCCTGACATGGCTGATAACAGATAGTAATAGATTGTATTCTCCTGTCCTACAGTCGGCCTCTCCTCTCCTGACATGGCTGATAACAGATAGTAATAGATTGTATTCTCCTGTCCTACAGTCCGCCTCTTCTGACATGGCTGATAACAGATAGTAATAGATTGTATTCTCCTGTCCTACAGTCGGCCTCTCCCCTCCTCACATGGCTGATAACAGATAGTAATAGATTGTATTCCCCTGTCCTACAGTCGGCCTCTCCCCTCCTCACACGGCTGATAACAGATAGTAATAGATTGTATTCCCCTGTCCTACAGTCGGTCTCTTCTGACATGGCTGATAACAGATAGTAATAGATTGTATTCTCCTGTCCTACAGTCAGCCTCTCCTCTCCTGACATGGCTGATAACAGATAGTAATAGATTGTATTCCCCTGTCCTACAGTCGGCCTCTCCCCTCCTGACATGGCTGATAACAGATAGTAATAGATTGTATTCCCCTGTCCTACAGTCGGCCTCTCCTCTCCTGACATGACTGATAACAGAAAGTAATAGATTGTATTCTCCTGTCCTACAGTCGGCCTCTCTTCTCCTGACATGGCTGATAACAGATAGTAATAGATTGTATTCTCCTGTCCTACAGTCGGCCTCTCCTGACATGGCTGATAACAGATAGTAATAGATTGTATTCCCCTGTCCTACAGTCGGCCTCTCCCCTCCTCACATGGCTGATAACAGATAGTAATAGATTGTATTCTCCTGTCCTACAGTCGGCCTCTCCTCTCCTGACATGGCTGATAACAGATAGTAATAGATTGTATTCCCCTGTCCTACAGTCGGCCTCTCCTCTCCTGATGTGGCTGATAACAGATAGTAATAGATTGTATTCTCCTGTCCTACAGTCGGCCTCTCCTCTCCTGACATGGCTGATAACAGATAGTAATAGATTGTATTCCCCTGTCCTACAGTCGGCCTCTCCTCTCCTGATGTGGCTGATAACAGATAGTAATAGATTGTATTCTCCTGTCCTACAGTCGGCCTCTCCTCTCCTGACATGGCTGATAACAGATAGTAATAGATTGTATTCTCCTGTCCTACAGTCGGCCTCTCCTCTCCTGACATGGCTGATAACAGATAGTAATAGATTGTATTCCCCTGTCCTACAGTCGGCCTCTCCTCTCCTGATGTGGCTGATAACAGATAGTAATAGATTGTATTCTCCTGTCCTACAGTCGGCCTCTCCTCTCCTGACATGGCTGATAACAGATAGTAATAGATTGTATTCCCCTGTCCTACAGTCGGCCTCTCCTCTCCTGATGTGGCTGATAACAGATAGTAATAGATTGTATTCTCCTGTCCTACAGTCGGCCTCTCCTCTCCTGACATGGCTGATAACAGATAGTAATAGATTGTATTCCCCTGTCCTACAGTCGGCCTCTCCCCTCCTCACATGGCTGATAACAGATAGTAATAGATTGTATTCTCCTGTCCTACAGTCGGCCTCTCCTCTCCTGACATGGCTGATAACAGATAGTAATAGATTGTATTCTCCTGTCCTACAGTCGGCCTCTCCTCTCCTGACATGGCTGATAACAGATAGTAATAGATTGTATTCTCCTGTCCTACAGTCGGCCTCTCCTCTCCTGACATGGCTGATAACAGATAGTAATAGATTGTATTCCCCTGTCCTACAGTCGGCCTCTCCTCTCCTGATGTGGCTGATAACAGATAGTAATAGATTGTATTCTCCTGTCCTACAGTCGGCCTCTCCTCTCCTGACATGGCTGATAACAGATAGTAATAGATTGTATTCCCCTGTCCTACAGTCGGCCTCTCCTCTCCTGATGTGGCTGATAACAGATAGTAATAGATTGTATTCTCCTGTCCTACAGTCGGCCTCTCCTCTCCTGACATGGCTGATAACAGATAGTAATAGATTGTATTCTCCTGTCCTACAGTCGGCCTCTCCTCTCCTGACATGGCTGATAACAGATAGTAATAGATTGTATTCTCCTGTCCTACAGTCGGCCTCTCCTGACATGGCTGATAACAGATAGTAATAGATTGTATTCCCCTGTCCTACAGTCGGCCTCTCCCCTCCTGACATGGCTGATAACAGATAGTAATAGATTGTATTCTCCTGTCCTACAGTCGGCCTCTCCTCTCCTGACATGGCTGATAACAGATAGTAATAGATTGTATTCCCCTGTCCTACAGTCGGCCTCTCCCCTCCTGACATGGCTGATAACAGATAGTAATAGATTGTATTCCCCTGTCCTACAGTCGGCCTCTACTCTCCTGACATGGCTGATAACAGAAAGTAATAGATTGTATTCTCCTGTCCTACAGTCGGCCTCTCTTCTCCTGACATGGCTGATAACAGATAGTAATAGATTGTATTCTCCTGTCCTACAGTCGGCCTCTCCTGACATGGCTGATAACAGATAGTAATAGATTGTATTCCCCTGTCCTACAGTCGGCCTCTCCCCTCCTCACATGGCTGATAACAGATAGTAATAGATTGTATTCCCCTGTCCTACAGTCGGTCTCTTCTGACATGGCTGATAACAGATAGTAATAGATTGTATTCTCCTGTCCTACAGTCGGCCTCTCCTCTCCTGATGTGGCTGATAACAGATAGTAATAGATTGTATTCTCCTGTCCCACAGTCGGCTTCTCCTCTCCTGACATGGCTGATAACAGATAGTAATAGATTGTATTCTCCTGTCCTACAGTCGGCCTCTCCTGACATGGCTGATAACAGATAGTAATAGATTGTATTCCCTTGTCCTACAGTCGGCCTCTCCTCTCCTGACATGGCTGATAACAGATAGTAATAGATTGTATTCCCCTGTCCTACAGTCGGCCTCTCCTCTCCTGACATGGCTGATAACAGATAGTAATAGATTGTATTCTCCTGTCCTACAGTCGGCCTCTCCCCTCCTGACATGGCTGATAACAGATAGTAATAGATTGTATTCCCCTGTCCTACAGCCGGCCTCTCCTCTCCTGACATGGCTGATAACAGATAGTAATAGATTGTATTCTCCTGTCCTACAGTCGGCCTCTCCCCTCCTGACATGGCTGATAACAGATAGTAATAGATTGTATTCACCTCTCCTACAGTCGGCCTCTCCTGACATGGCTGATAACAGATAGTAATAGATTGTATTCTCCTGTCCTACAGTCGGCCTCTCCCCTCCTGACATGGCTGATAACAGATAGTAATAGATTGTATTCTCCTGTCCTACAGTCGGCCTCTCCTGACATGGCTGATAACAGATAGTAATAGATTGTATTCCCCTGTCCTACAGTCGGCCTCTCCTCTCCTGACATGGCTGATAACAGATAGTAATAGATTGTATTCTCCTGTCCTACAGTCGGCCTCTCCTGACATGGCTGATAACAGATAGTAATAGATTGTATTCTCCTGTCCTACAGTCGCCCTCTCCTGACATGGCTGATAACAGACAGTAATAGATTGTATTCTCCTGTCCTACAGTCGGCCTCTCCTCTCCTGACATGGCTGATAACAGATAGTAATAGATTGTATTCTCCTGTCCTACAGTCGGCCTCTCCTTTCCTGACATGGCTGATAACAGATAGTAATAGATTGTATTCTCCTGTCCTACAGTCGCCCTCTCCTGACATGGCTGATAACAGATAGTAATAGATTGTATTCCCCTGTCCTACAGTCGGCCTCTCCTGACATGGCTGATAACAGATAGTAATAGATTGTAATCCCCTGTCCTACAGTCGGCCTCTCCCCTCCTGACATGGCTGATAACAGATAGTAATAGATTGTATTCTCCTGTCCTACAGTCGGCCTCTCCTGACATGACTGATAACAGATAGTAATAGATTGTATTCCCCTGTCCTACAGTCGGCCTCTCCTCTCCTGACATGACTGATAACAGATAGTAATAGATTGTATTCTCCTGTCCTACAGTCGGCCTCTCCTGACATGGCTGATAACAGATAGTAATAGATTGTATTCTCCTGTCCTACAGTCGGCCTCTCCTCTCCTGACATGGCTGATAACAGATAGTAATAGATTGTATTCCCCTGTCCTACAGTCGGCCTCTCCTCTCCTGACATGGCAGATAACAGATAGTAATAGATTGTATTCCCCTGTCCTACAGTCGGCCTCTTCTGACATGGCTGATAACAGATAGTAATAGATTGTATTCTCCTGTTCTACAGTCGGCCTCTCCTTTCCTGACATGGCTGATAACAGATAGTAATAGATTGTATTCTCCTGTCCTACAGTCGGCCTCTCCTCTCCTGACATGGCTGATAACAGATAGTAATAGATTGTATTCTCCTGTCCTACAGTCGGCCTCTCCCCTCCTCACATGGCTGATAACAGATAGTAATAGATTGTATTCCCCTGTCCTACAGTCGGTCTCTTCTGACATGGCTGATAACAGATAGTAATAGATTGTATTCCCCTGTCCTACAGTCGGCCTCTCCTCTCCTGACATGGCTGATAACAGATAGTAATAGATTGTATTCCCCTGTCCTACAGTCGGCCTCTCCTGACATGGCTGATAACAGATAGTAATAGATTGTATTCCCCTGTCCTACAGTCGGCCTCTCCTCTCCTGACATGGCTGATAACAGATAGTAATAGATTGTATTCCCCTGTCCTACAGTCGGCCTCTCCTCTCCTGACATGGCTGATAACAGATAGTAATAGATTGTATTCCCCTGTCCTACAGTCGGCCCCTCCTGACATGGCTGATAACAGATAGTAATAGATTTTATTCCCCTGTCCTACAGTCGGCCTCTCCCCTCCTGACATGGCTGATAACAGATAGTAATAGTTTGTATTCTCCTGTCCTACAGTCGGCCTCTCCTCTCCTGACATGGCTGATAACAGATAGTAATAGATTGTATTCCCCTGTCCTACCTTCGGCCTCTTCTCTCCTGACATGGCTGATAACAGATAGTAATAGATTGTATTCCCCTGTCCTACAGTCGGCCTCTTCTGACATGGCTGATAACAGATAGTAATAGATTGTATTCCCCTGTCCTACAGTCGGCCTCTCCTCTCCTGACATGGCTGATAACAGATAGTAATAGATTGTATTCTCCTGTCCTACAGTCGGCCTCTCTTCTCCTGACATGGCTGATAACAGATAGTAATAGATTGTATTCCCCTGTCCTACAGTCGGCCTCTCTTCTCCTGACATGGCTGATAACAGATAGTAATAGATTGTATTCCCCTGTCCTACAGTTGGCCTCTCCTCTCCTGACATGGCTGATAACAGATAGTAATAGATTGTATTCTCCTGTCCTACAGTCGGCCTCTCCTCTCCTGACATGGCTGATAACAGATAGTAATAGATTGTATTCTCCTGTCCTACAGTCGGCCTCTCCTCTCCTGACATGGCTGATAACAGATAGTAATAGATTGTATTCCCCTGTCCTACAGTCGGCCTCTCCCCTCCTGACATGGCTGATAACAGATAGTAATAGATTGTATTCTCCTGTCCTACAGTCGGTGTCTCCTGACATGGCTGATAACAGATAGTAATACATTGTATTCCCCTGTCCTACAGTCGGCCTCTCCTGACATGGCTGATAACAGATAGTAATAGATTGAATTCTCCTGTCCTACAGTCGGCCTCTCCTCTCCTGATGTGGCTGATACCAGATAGTAATAGATTGTATTCCCCTGTCCTACAGTCGGCCCCTCCTGACATGGCTGATAACAGATAGTAATAGATTGTATTCCCCTGTCCTACAGTCGGCCTCTTCTCTCCTGACATGGCTGATAACAGATAGTAATAGATTGTATTCCCCTGTCCTACAGTCGGCCTCTCCTCTCCTGACATGGCTGATAACAGATAGTAATAGATTGTATTCCCCTGTCCTACAGTCGGCCTCTCCTCTCCTGACATGGCAGATAACAGATAGTAATAGATTGTATTCCCCTGTCCTACAGTCGGCCTCTCCTCTCCTGACATGGCTGATAACAGATAGTAATAGATTGTATTCTCCTGTCCTACAGTCGGCCTCTCCTCTCCTGACATGGCTGATAACAGATAGTAATAGATTGTATTCTCCTGTCCTACAGTCGGCCTCTCCTCTCCTGACATGGCTGATAACAGATAGTAATAGATTGTATTCTCCTGTCCTACAGTCCGCCTCTTCTGACATGGCTGATAACAGATAGTAATAGATTGTATTCTCCTGTCCTACAGTCGGCCTCTCCCCTCCTCACATGGCTGATAACAGATAGTAATAGATTGTATTCCCCTGTCCTACAGTCGGTCTCTTCTGACATGGCTGATAACAGATAGTAATAGATTGTATTCTCCTGTCCTACAGTCGGCCTCTCCTCTCCTGATGTGGCTGATAACAGATAGTAATAGATTGTATTCTCCTGTCCCACAGTCGGCTTCTCCTCTCCTGACATGGCTGATAACAGATAGTAATAGATTGTATTCTCCTGTCCTACAGTCGGCCTCTCCTGACATGGCTGATAACAGATAGTAATAAATTGTATTCCCTTGTCCTACAGTCGGCCTCTCCTCTCCTGACATGGCTGATAACAGATAGTAATAGATTGTATTCCCCTGTCCTACAGTCGGCCTCTCCTCTCCTGACATGGCTGATAACAGATAGTAATAGATTGTATTCTCCTGTCCTACAGTCGGCCTCTCCCCTCCTGACATGGCTGATAACAGATAGTAATAGATTGTATTCCCCTGTCCTACAGCCGGCCTCTCCTCTCCTGACATGGCTGATAACAGATAGTAATAGATTGTATTCTCCTGTCCTACAGTCGGCCTCTCCCCTCCTGACATGGCTGATAACAGATAGTAATAGATTGTATTCACCTCTCCTACAGTCGGCCTCTCCTGACATGGCTGATAACAGATAGTAATAGATTGTATTCTCCTGTCCTACAGTCGGCCTCTCCCCTCCTGACATGGCTGATAACAGATAGTAATAGATTGTATTCTCCTGTCCTACAGTCGGCCTCTCCTGACATGGCTGATAACAGATAGTAATAGATTGTATTCCCCTGTCCTACAGTCGGCCTCTCCTCTCCTGACATGGCTGATAACAGATAGTAATAGATTGTATTCTCCTGTCCTACAGTCGGCCTCTCCTGACATGGCTGATAACAGATAGTAATAGATTGTATTCTCCTGTCCTACAGTCGCCCTCTCCTGACATGGCTGATAACAGATAGTAATAGATTGTATTCTCCTGTCCTACAGTCGGCCTCTCCTCTCCTGACATGGCTGATAACAGATAGTAATAGATTGTATTCTCCTGTCCTACAGTCGGCCTCTCCTTTCCTGACATGGCTGATAACAGATAGTAATAGATTGTATTCTCCTGTCCTACAGTCGCCCTCTCCTGACATGGCTGATAACAGATAGTAATAGATTGTATTCCCCTGTCCTACAGTCGGCCTCTCCTGACATGGCTGATAACAGATAGTAATAGATTGTAATCCCCTGTCCTACAGTCGGTCTCTCCCCTCCTGACATGGCTGATAACAGATAGTAATAGATTGTATTCCCCTGTCCTACAGTCGGCCTCTCCCCTCCTGACATGGCTGATAACAGATAGTAATAGATTGTATTCTCCTGTCCTACAGTCGGCCTCTCCTGACATGACTGATAACAGATAGTAATAGATTGTATTCCCCTGTCCTACAGTCGGCCTCTCCTCTCCTGACATGACTGATAACAGATAGTAATAGATTGTATTCTCCTGTCCTACAGTCGGCCTCTCCTGACATGGCTGATAACAGATAGTAATAGATTGTATTCTCCTGTCCTACAGTCGGCCTCTCCTCTCCTGACATGGCTGATAACAGATAGTAATAGATTGTATTCCCCTGTCCTACAGTCGGCCTCTCCTCTCCTGACATGGCTGACAACAGATAGTAATAGATTGTATTCCCCTGTCCTACAGTCGGCCTCTCCTCTCCTGACATGGCTGATAACAGATAGTAATAGATTGTATTCCCCTGTCCTACAGTCGGCCTCTTCTGACATGGCTGATAACAGATAGTAATAGATTGTATTCTCCTGTCCTACAGTCGGCCTCTCCTTTCCTGACATGGCTGATAACAGATAGTAATAGATTGTATTCTCCTGTCCTACAGTCGGCCTCTCCTCTCCTGACATGGCTGATAACAGATAGTAATAGATTGTATTCTCCTGTCCTACAGTCGGCCTCTCCCCTCCTCACATGGCTGATAACAGATAGTAATAGATTGTATTCCCCTGTCCTACAGTCGGTCTCTTCTGACATGGCTGATAACAGATAGTAATAGATTGTATTCCCCTGTCCTACAGTCGGCCTCTCCTCTCCTGACATGGCTGATAACAGATAGTAATAGATTGTATTCCCCTGTCCTACAGTCGGCCTCTCCTGACATGGCTGATAACAGATAGTAATAGATTGTATTCCCCTGTCCTACAGTCGGCCTCTCCTCTCCTGACATGGCTGATAACAGATAGTAATAGATTGTATTCCCCTGTCCTACAGTCGGCCTCTCCTCTCCTGACATGGCTGATAACAGATAGTAATAGATTGTATTCCCCTGTCCTACAGTCGGCCCCTCCTGACATGGCTGATAACAGATAGTAATAGATTGTATTCTCCTGTCCTACAGTCGGCCTCTCCCCTCCTGACATGGCTGATAACAGATAGTAATAGATTTTATTCCCCTGTCCTACAGTCGGCCTCTCCCCTCCTGACATGGCTGATAACAGATAGTAATAGTTTGTATTCTCCTGTCCTACAGTCGGCCTCTCCTCTCCTGACATGGCTGATAACAGATAGTAATAGATTGTATTCCCCTGTCCTACCTTCGGCCTCTTCTCTCCTGACATGGCTGATAACAGATAGTAATAGATTGTATTCTCCTGTCCTACAGTCGGCCTCTTCTGACATGGCTGATAACAGATAGTAATAGATTGTATTCCCCTGTCCTACAGTCGGCCTCTCCTCTCCTGACATGGCTGATAACAGATAGTAATAGATTGTATTCTCCTGTCCTACAGTCGGTCTCTCCTGACATGGCTGATAACAGATAGTAATAGATTGTATTCCCCTGTCCTACAGTCGGCCTCTCTTCTCCTGACATGGCTGATAACAGATAGTAATAGATTGTATTCCCCTGTCCTACAGTCGGCCTCTCTTCTCCTGACATGGCTGATAACAGATAGTAATAGATTGTATTCCCCTGTCCTACAGTTGGCCTCTCCTCTCCTGACATGGCTGATAACAGATAGTAATAGATTGTATTCTCCTGTCCTACAGTCGGCCTCTCCTCTCCTGACATGGCTGATAACAGATAGTAATAGATTGTATTCTCCTGTCCTACAGTCGGCCTCTCCTCTCCTGACATGGCTGATAACAGATAGTAATAGATTGTATTCCCCTGTCCTACAGTCGGCCTCTCCCCTCCTGACATGACTGATAACAGATAGTAATAGATTGTATTCTCCTGTCCTACAGTCGGTGTCTCCTGACATGGCTGATAACAGATAGTAATACATTGTATTCCCCTGTCCTACAGTCGGCCTCTCCTGACATGGCTGATAACAGATAGTAATAGATTGAATTCTCCTGTCCTACAGTCGGCCTCTCCTCTCCTGATGTGGCTGATACCAGATAGTAATAGATTGTATTCCCCTGTCCTACAGTCGGCCCCTCCTGACATGGCTGATAACAGATAGTAATAGATTGTATTCCCCTGTCCTACAGTCGGCCTCTTCTCTCCTGACATGGCTGATAACAGATAGTAATAGATTGTATTCCCCTGTCCTACAGTCGGCCTCTCCTCTCCTGACATGGCTGATAACAGATAGTAATAGATTGTATTCCCCTGTCCTACAGTCGGCCTCTCCTCTCCTGACATGGCAGATAACAGATAGTAATAGATTGTATTCCCCTGTCCTACAGTCGGCCTCTCCTCTCCTGACATGGCTGATAACAGATAGTAATAGATTGTATTCTCCTGTCCTACAGTCGGCCTCTCCTCTCCTGACATGGCTGATAACAGATAGTAATAGATTGTATTCTCCTGTCCTACAGTCGGCCTCTCCTCTCCTGACATGGCTGATAACAGATAGTAATAGATTGTATTCTCCTGTCCTACAGTCGGCCTCTCCTGACATGGCTGATAACAGATAGTAATAGATTGTATTCTCCTGTCCTACAGTCGGCCTCTCCCCTCCTCACATGGCTGATAACAGATAGTAATAGATTGTATTCCCCTGTCCTACAGTCGGCCTCTCCCCTCCTCACACGGCTGATAACAGATAGTAATAGATTGTATTCCCCTGTCCTACAGTCGGTCTCTTCTGACATGGCTGATAACAGATAGTAATAGATTGTATTCTCCTGTCCTACAGTCAGCCTCTTCTGACATGGCTGATAACAGATAGTAATAGATTGTATTCCCCTGTCCTACAGTCGGCCTCTCCTCTCCTGACATGGCTGATAACAGATAGTAATAGATTGTATTCCCCTGTCCTACAGTCAGCCTCTCCCCTCCTGACATGGCTGATAACAGATAGTAATAGATTGTATTCCCCTGTCCTACAGTCGGCCTCTCCTCTCCTGACATGGCTGATAACAGAAAGTAATAGATTGTATTCTCCTGTCCTACAGTCGGCCTCTCTTCTCCTGACATGGCTGATAACAGATAGTAATAGATTGTATTCTCCTGTCCTACAGTCGGCCTCTCCTGACATGGCTGATAACAGATAGTAATAGATTGTATTCCCCTGTCCTACAGTCGGCCTCTCCCCTCCTCACATGGCTGATAACAGATAGTAATAGATTGTATTCTCCTGTCCTACAGTCGGCCTCTCCTCTCCTGACATGGCTGATAACAGATAGTAATAGATTGTATTCTCCTGTCCTACAGTCGGCCTCTCCTCTCCTGACATGGCTGATAACAGATAGTAATAGATTGTATTCTCCTGTCCTACAGTCGGCCTCTCCTCTCCTGACATGGCTGATAACAGATAGTAATAGATTGTATTCCCCTGTCCTACAGTCGGCCTCTCCTCTCCTGATGTGGCTGATAACAGATAGTAATAGATTGTATTCTCCTGTCCTACAGTCGGCCTCTCCTCTCCTGACATGGCTGATAACAGATAGTAATAGATTGTATTCCCCTGTCCTACAGTCGGCCTCTCCTCTCCTGATGTGGCTGATAACAGATAGTAATAGATTGTATTCTCCTGTCCTACAGTCGGCCTCTCCTCTCCTGACATGGCTGATAACAGATAGTAATAGATTGTATTCCCCTGTCCTACAGTCGGCCTCTCCCCTCCTCACATGGCTGATAACAGATAGTAATAGATTGTATTCTCCTGTCCTACAGTCGGCCTCTCCTCTCCTGACATGGCTGATAACAGATAGTAATAGATTGTATTCTCCTGTCCTACAGTCGGCCTCTCCTCTCCTGACATGGCTGATAACAGATAGTAATAGATTGTATTCTCCTGTCCTACAGTCGGCCTCTCCTCTCCTGACATGGCTGATAACAGATAGTAATAGATTGTATTCCCCTGTCCTACAGTCGGCCTCTCCTCTCCTGATGTGGCTGATAACAGATAGTAATAGATTGTATTCTCCTGTCCTACAGTCGGCCTCTCCTCTCCTGACATGGCTGATAACAGATAGTAATAGATTGTATTCCCCTGTCCTACAGTCGGCCTCTCCTCTCCTGATGTGGCTGATAACAGATAGTAATAGATTGTATTCTCCTGTCCTACAGTCGGCCTCTCCTCTCCTGACATGGCTGATAACAGATAGTAATAGATTGTATTCTCCTGTCCTACAGTCGGCCTCTCCTCTCCTGACATGGCTGATAACAGATAGTAATAGATTGTATTCTCCTGTCCTACAGTCGGCCTCTCCTGACATGGCTGATAACAGATAGTAATAGATTGTATTCCCCTGTCCTACAGTCGGCCTCTCCCCTCCTGACATGGCTGATAACAGATAGTAATAGATTGTATTCTCCTGTCCTACAGTCGGCCTCTCCTCTCCTGACATGGCTGATAACAGATAGTAATAGATTGTATTCCCCTGTCCTACAGTCGGCCTCTCCCCTCCTGACATGGCTGATAACAGATAGTAATAGATTGTATTCCCCTGTCCTACAGTCGGCCTCTCCTCTCCTGACATGGCTGATAACAGAAAGTAATAGATTGTATTCTCCTGTCCTACAGTCGGCCTCTCTTCTCCTGACATGGCTGATAACAGATAGTAATAGATTGTATTCTCCTGTCCTACAGTCGGCCTCTCCTGACATGGCTGATAACAGATAGTAATAGATTGTATTCCCCTGTCCTACAGTCGGCCTCTCCCCTCCTCACATGGCTGATAACAGATAGTAATAGATTGTATTCTCCTGTCCTACAGTCGGCCTCTCCTCTCCTGACATGGCTGATAACAGATAGTAATAGATTGTATTCCCCTGTCCTACAGTCGGCCTCTCCCCTCCTGACATGGCTGATAACAGATAGTAATAGATTGTATTCCCCTGTCCTACAGTCGGCCTCTCCTCTCCTGACATGGCTGATAACAGATAGTAATAGATTGTATTCTCCTGTCCTACAGTCGGCCTCTCCTGACATGGCTGATAACAGATAGTAATAGATTGTATTCCCCTGTCCTACAGTCGGCCTCTCCTGACATGGCTGATAACAGATAGTAATAGATTGTATTCACCTGTCCTACAGTCGGCCTCTCCTCTCCTGACATGGCTGATAACAGATAGTAATAGATTGTATTCCCCTGTCCTACAGTCGGCCTCTCCCCTCCTGACATGGCTGATAACAGATAGTAATAGATTGTATTCCCCTGTCCTACAGTCGGCCTCTCCTCTCCTGACATGGCTGATAACAGATAGTAATAGATTGTATTCCCCTGTCCTACAGTCGGCCTCTCTTCTCCTGACATGGCTGATAACAGATAGTAATAGATTGTATTCTCCTGTCCTACAGTCGGCCTCTCCTGACATGGCTGATAACAGATAGTAATAGATTGTATTCCCCTGTCCTACAGTTGGCCTCTCCTGACATGGCTGATAACAGATAGTAATAGATTGTATTCCCCTGTCCTACAGTCGGCCTCTCCTGACATGGCTGATAACAGATAGTAATAGATTGTATTCCCCTGTCCTACAGTTGGCCTCTCCTGACATGGCTGATAACAGATAGTAATAGATTGTATTCTCCTGTCCTACACTCGGCCTCTCCCCTCCTCACATGGCTGATAACAGATAGTAATAGATTGTATTCTCCTGTCCTACAGTCGGCCTCTCCTCTCCTGACATGGCTGATAACAGATAGTAATAGATTGTATTCTCCTGTCCTACAGTCGGCCTCTCCTCTCCTGACATGGCTGATAACAGATAGTAATAGATTGTATTCTCCTGTCCTACAGTCGGCCTCTCCTCTCCTGACATGGCTGATAACAGATAGTAATAGATTGTATTCCCCTGTCCTACAGTCAGCCCCTCCTCTCCTGACATGGCTGATAACAGATAGTAATAGATTGTATTCCCCTGTCCTACAGTCAGCCTCTCCTCTCCTGATGTGGCTGATAACAGATAGTAATAGATTGTATTCCCCTGTCCTACAGTCGGCCTCTCCTCTCCTGATGTGGCTGATAACAGATAGTAATAGATTGTATTCTCCTGTCCTACAGTCGGCCTCTCCTGACATGGCTGATAACAGATAGTAATAGATTGTATTCCCCTGTCCTACAGTCGGCCTCTCCCCTCCTGACATGGCTGATAACAGATAGTAATAGATTGTATTCTCCTGTCCTACAGTCGGCCTCTCCTCTCCTGACATGGCTGATAACAGATAGTAATAGATTGTATTCCCCTGTCCTACAGTCGGCCTCTCCTGACATGGCTGATAACAGATAGTAATAGATTGTATTCCCCTGTCCTACAGTTGGCCTCTCCTGACATGGCTGATAACAGATAGTAATAGATTGTATTCCCCTGTCCTACAGTCGGCCTCTCCTGACATGGCTGATAACAGATAGTAATAGATTGTATTCCCCTGTCCTACAGTCGGCCTCTCCTCTCCTGACATGGCTGATAACAGATAGTAATAGATTGTATTCTCCTGTCCTACAGTCGGCCTCTCCTCTCCTGACATGGCTGATAACAGATAGTAATAGATTGTATTCCCCTGTCCTACAGTCGGCCTCTCCTCTCCTGACATGGCTGATAACAGATAGTAATAGATTGTATTCCCCTGTCCTACAGTTGGCCTCTCCCCTCCTGACATGGCTGATAACAGATAGTAATAGATTGTATTCCCCTGTCCTACAGTCGGCCTCTCCTCTCCTGACATGGCTGATAACAGATAGTAATAGATTGTATTCTCCTGTCCTACAGTCGGCCTCTCCTGACATGGCTGATAACAGATAGTAATAGATTGTATTCCCCTGTCCTACAGTCGGCCTCTCCTCTCCTGACATGGCTGATAACAGATAGTAATAGATTGTATTCCTCTGTCCTACAGTCGGCCTCTCCTCTCCTGACATGGCTGATAACAGATAGTAATAGATTGTATTCCCCTGTCCTACAGTCGGCCTCTCCCCTCCTGACATGGCTGATAACAGATAGTAATAGATTGTATTCTCCTGTCCTACAGTCGGCCTCTCCTGACATGGCTGATAACAGATAGTAATAGATTGTATTCACCTGTCCTACAGTCGGCCTCTCCCCTCCTCACATGGCTGATAACAGATAGTAATAGATTGTATTCTCTTGTCCTACAGTCGGCCTCTCCTCTCCTGACATGGCTGATAACAGATAGTAATAGATTGTATTCCCCTGTCCTACAGTCGGCCTCTCCCCTCCTGACATGGCTGATAACAGATAGTAATAGATTGTATTCTCCTGTCCTACAGTCGGCCTCTCCCCTCCTGACATGGCTGATAACAGATAGTAATAGATTGTATTCTCCTGTCCTACAGTCGGCCTCTCTTCTCCTGACATGGCTGATAACAGATAGTAATAGATTGTATTCTCCTGTCCTACAGTCGGCCTCTCCTCTCCTGACATGGCTGATAACAGATAGTAATAGATTGTATTCTCCTGTCCTACAGTCGGCCTCTCCTGACATGGCTGATAACAGATAGTAATAGATTGTATTCTCCTGTCCTACAGTCGGCCTCTCTTCTCCTGACATGGCTGATAACAGATAGTAATAGATTGTATTCCCCTGTCCTACAGTCGGCCTCTCCTGACATGGCTGATAACAGATAGTAATAGATTGTATTCTCCTGTCCTACAGTCGGCCTCTCCTGACATTGCTGATAACAGATAGTAATAGATTGTATTCCCCTGTCCTACAGTCGGCCTCTCCTGACATGGCTGATAACAGATAGTAATAGATTGTATTCTCCTGTCCTACAGTCGGCCTCTCCCCTCCTGACATGGCTGATAACAGATAGTAATAGATTGTATTCTCCTGTCCTACAGTCGGCCTCTCCTGACATGGCTGATAACAGATAGTAATAGATTGTATTCCCCTGTCCTACAGTCGGCCTCTCCTCTCCTGACATGGCTGATAACAGATAGTAATAGATTGTATTCCCCTGTCCTACAGTCGGCCTCTCCTCTCCTGACATGGCTGATAACAGATAGTAATAGATTGTATTCCCCTGTCCTACAGTCGGCCTCTCCTCTCCTGACATGGCTGATAACAGATAGTAATAGATTGTATTCCCCTGTCCTACAGTCGGCTTCTCCTGACATGGCTGATAACAAATAGTAATAGATTGTATTCTCCTGTCCTACAGTCGGCCTCTCCTGACATGGCTGATAACAGATAGTAATAGATTGTATTCCCCTGTCCTACAGTCGGCCTCTCCCCTCCTGACATGGCTGATAACAGATAGTAATAGATTGTATTCCCCTGTCCTACAGTCGGCCTCTCCTGACATGGCTGATAACAGATAGTAATAGATTGTATTCCCCTGTCCTACAGTCGGCCTCTCCCCTCCTGACATGGCTGATAACAGATAGTAATAGATTGTATTCTCCTGTCCTACAGTCGGCCTCTCCCCTCCTGACATGGCTGATAACAGATAGTAATAGATTGTATTCCCCTGTCCTACAGTCGGCCTCTCCTCTCCTGACATGGCTGATAACAGATAGTAATAGATTGTATTCTCCTGTCCTACAGTCGGCCTCTCCTCTCCTGACATGGCTGATAACAGATAGTAATAGATTGTATTCCCCTGTCCTACAGTCGGCCTCTCCTCTCCTGACATGGCTGATAACAGATAGTAATAGATTGTATTCTCCTGTCCTACAGTCGGCCTCTCCTGACATGGCTGACAACAGATAGTAATAGATTGTATTCCCCTGTCCTACAGTCGGCCTCTCCCCTCCTGACATGGCTGATAACAGATAGTAATAGATTGTATTCCCCTGTCCTACAGTCGGCCTCTCCTGACATGGCTGATAACAGATAGTAATAGATTGTATTCCCCTGTCCTACAGTCGGCCTCTCCCCTCCTGACATGGCTGATAACAGATAGTAATAGATTGTATTCTCCTGTCCTACAGTCGGCCTCTCCCCTCCTGACATGGCTGATAACAGATAGTAATAGATTGTATTCTCCTGTCCTACAGTCGGCCTCTCTTCTCCTGACATGGCTGATAACAGATAGTAATAGATTGTATTCTCCTGTCCTACAGTCGGCCTCTCCTCTCCTGACATGGCTGATAACAGATAGTAATAGATTGTATTCTCCTGTCCTACAGTCGGCCTCTCTTCTCCTGACATGGCTGATAACAGATAGTAATAGATTGTATTCCCCTGTCCTACAGTCGGCCTCTCCTGACATGGCTGATAACAGATAGTAATAGATTGTATTCCCCTGTCCTACAGTTGGCCTCTCCTGACATGGCTGATAACAGATAGTAATAGATTGTATTCCCCTGTCCTACAGTCGGCCTCTCCTCTCCTGACATGGCTGATAACAGATAGTAATAGATTGTATTCTCCTGTCCTACAGTCGGCCTCTCCTGACATGGCTGATAACAGATAGTAATAGATTGTATTCCCCTGTCCTACAGTCGGCCTCTCCTCTCCTGACATGGCTGATAACAGATAGTAATAGATTGTATTCTCCTGTCCTACAGTCGGCCTCTCCTGACATGGCTGATAACAGATAGTAATAGATTGTATTCCCCTGTCCTACAGTCGCCCTCTCCTCTCCTGACATGGCTGATAACAGATAGTAATAGATTGTATTCTCCTGTCCTACAGTCGGCCTCTCCTCTCCTGACATGGCTGATAACAGATAGTAATAGATTGTATTCCCCTGTCCTACAGTCGGCCTCTCCTCTCCTGACATGGCTGATAACAGATAGTAATAGATTGTATTCTCCTGTCCTACAGTCGGTCTCTCCTGACATGGCTGATAACAGATAGTAATAGATTGTATTCTCCTGTCCTACAGTCGGCCTCTCCTGACATGGCTGACAACAGATAGTAATAGATTGTATTCCCCTGTCCTACAGTCGGCCTCTCCCCTCCTGACATGGCTGATAACAGATAGTAATAGATTGTATTCCCCTGTCCTACAGTCGGCCTCTCCTGACATGGCTGATAACAGATAGTAATAGATTGTATTCCCCTGTCCTACAGTCGGCCTCTCCCCTCCTGACATGGCTGATAACAGATAGTAATAGATTGTATTCTCCTGTCCTACAGTCGGCCTCTCCCCTCCTGACATGGCTGATAACAGATAGTAATAGATTGTATTCTCCTGTCCTACAGTCGGCCTCTCTTCTCCTGACATGGCTGATAACAGATAGTAATAGATTGTATTCTCCTGTCCTACAGTCGGCCTCTCCTCTCCTGACATGGCTGATAACAGATAGTAATAGATTGTATTCTCCTGTCCTACAGTCGGCCTCTCTTCTCCTGACATGGCTGATAACAGATAGTAATAGATTGTATTCCCCTGTCCTACAGTCGGCCTCTCCTGACATGGCTGATAACAGATAGTAATAGATTGTATTCTCCTGTCCTACAGTCGGCCTCTCCTGACATGGCTGATAACAGATAGTAATAGATTGTATTCCCCTGTCCTACAGTCGGCCTCTCCTCTCCTGACATGGCTGATAACAGATAGTAATAGATTGTATTCTCCTGTCCTACAGTCGGCCTCTCCTGACATGGCTGATAACAGATAGTAATAGATTGTATTACCCTGTCCTACAGTCGGCCTCTCTTCTCCTGACATGGCTGATAACAGATAGTAATAGATTGTATTCCCCTGTCCTACAGTCGGCCTCTCCTCTCCTGACATGGCTGATAACAGATAGTAATAGATTGTATTCCCCTGTCCTACAGTCGGCCTCTCCTCTCCTGACATGGCTGATAACAGATAGTAATAGATTGTATTCCCCTGTCCTACAGTCGGCCTCTCCCCTCCTGACATGGCTGATAACAGATAGTAATAGATTGTATTCCCCTGTCCTACAGTCGCCCTCTCCTCTCCTGACATGGCTGATAACAGATAGTAATAGATTGTATTCCCCTGTCCTACAGTCGGCCTCTCCTGACATGGCTGATAACAGATAGTAATAGATTGTATTCCCCTGTCCTACAGTCAGCCTCTCCTCTCCTGACATGGCTGATAACAGATAGTAATAGATTGTATTCTCCTGTCCTACAGTCGGCCTCTCCTCTCCTGACATGGCTGATAACAGATAGTAATAGATTGTATTCTCCTGTCCTACAGTCGGTCTCTCCTGACATGGCTGATAACAGATAGTAATAGATTGTATTCCCCTGTCCTACAGTCGCCCTCTCCTCTCCTGACATGGCTGATAACAGATAGTAATAGATTGTATTCCCCTGTCCTACAGTCGGCCTCTCCTCTCCTGACATGGCTGATAACAGATAGTAATAGATTGTATTCTCCTGTCCTACAGTCGGCCTCTCCTGACATGGCTGATAACAGATAGTAATAGATTGTATTCCCCTGTCCTACAGTCGCCCTCTCCTCTCCTGACATGGCTGATAACAGATAGTAATAGATTGTAGTCACACTGTTTCTGACTGTACATTTCCATATCTATAGAGAGCTGCACATACTATACTTGACCACCGGAGGGCGCACCGATCTCACAGCTCAGATCTCTTCTTTCCTCATCTGCACTATCTCTCTCTTTCCACTAGGTGGCGCTGTTTCTCTGATCCTCCGGGTTTATCGCTGTGGGACTACAGTTCCCATGATGCAATGTGACATAGACAGGAAGTGACGTACAATGATTTTTTATAAGTCATGTGATCAGGCCTCCCTTGTTATGGCTGCAGTGTGGAGCAGAGGTGAGTGTGTGCCAGTGATGTGCGGTACCGCAGCCGTCTTCTCGTAGTAGGCGTGGACTATATATATGACGTCATGTGCCTTATTGTAGTGACGTCATGCTCTCACTAACGTCTCCTCTCTTCCTTGCAGCTTGATGTGTGAGTGGAGCAGAATCAGGCTGAGTATCTGCAGGTAGGAGCTGAGGCCTGGTATTATGTTCTGTGCTGTTTCCGGGGTTCTCCCCTCAGGCTGACTCTCTGTTGTGTTACAGCGCCCCCTCATGGTGTACGGCTTCATCCTCCACACGGTGGGCTCCGCCCCTGAGGGCCCCCGGATCCTGTACCATCGCGTCTTCTCCTGCCGTCTGGTGGATGAGCAGCGGCGGACGGAAGAAGCTTATCTGGAGCAGGAGACCGTCAGCAGGAAGGCGCAGGTGGAGGCCGTGGCCAGGTAACGTGTCCTCCGGGGGAGGGGCTGACAACGGCTGGAGGTAGTCAGAGCCTGCAGGGGGCGCACTACTCCCATAATGCCTCATAACATAGCGCTCATTGGCTCCGCCTCCTCCCACGGGCTAGTGACCACGGATCTTGATTTAGACACGGGAAGTGCGCGGCTCCGGCCCCAATGATTGGTACCAGTCTGGAGGGATGTCCGTGACGTGCCGCCGCCGTGTCTGCCTCAAGATACGGCAGCAACAAACCGCTAGCGGAAAACCGATGGCTAGTGATCGACATCGGCCGCCATTGTGAGGAGGCGGAGTCCGAGGCAAAATCCATGTGAACTAGCCCTTAGTTGTCACCATCCTCTCCCCGTCCTGTTGTATGTCACTCCCCACCCCCAATGTGTCACCCCTCGTCTCCCCAATGTGTCGCCCCTTATCTCTTTCCTTCTCCCACTCCGCCTCTTGTCTCCGCCTTCTGTCCTGCTGCATCACCCGTGGTCTCTGCTCTCTCTCCTGCTCTGTTGTGCATGGTTTCCACCACCTTCTCCTCCTCTCTCCCGATGCGTCGCCCGCGGTCTCCTCTTTTCTCCTGATGCGTCGGCCGTGGTCTCTGCTCTCTCTCCTGATCTTTTGTGCATGGTTTCCACCACCTTCTCTTTTCGCCTGATGCCTCGCCCGTGGTCTCCTCTTCTCTCCTGATGCGTCACCCGCGGTCTCCTCTTCTTTCCCGATGCGTCGCCCGCAGTCTCCTCTTCTCTCCCGATGCGTCGCCCGCGGTCTCCTCCTCTCTTCTGATGCGTCGCCCGCGGTCTCCTCCTCTCTCCCGATGCGTCACCCGTGGTCTCCTCTTCTCTCCTGATGCGTCACCCGCGGTCTCCTCCTCTCTCCTGATGCGTCGCCCGCGGTCTCCTCTTCTCTCCTGATGCGTCACCCGTGGTCTCCTCTTCTCTCCTGATGCGTCACCCGCGGTCTCCTCTCTCTTGATGCGTCGCCCGTGGTCTCCTCTTCTCTCCTGATGTGTCGCCCGTGGTCTCCTCCTCTCTCTTGATGCGTCGCCCGCGGTCTCCTCTCTCTTGATGCGTCGCCCGTGGTCTCCTCCTCTCTTCTGATGCGTCGCCCGCAGTCTCCTCTTCTCTCCTGATGCGTCACCCGTGGTCTCCTCTCTCTTGATGCGTCGCCCGTGGTCTCCTCTCTCTTGATGCGTCGCCCGTGGTCTCCTCTTCTCTCCTGATGCGTCACCCGTGGTCTCCTCCTCTCTCCTGATGCGTCACCCGTGGTCTCCTCTTCTCTCCTGATGCGTCACCCGTGGTCTCTTCTCTCCTGATGTGTCGCCCGTGGTCTCCTCCTCTCTCTTGATGCGTCGCCCGTGGTCTCCTCTTCTCTCCTGATGCGTCACCCGTGGTCTCCTCTTCTCTCCTGATGCGTCACCCGTGGTCTCCTCCTCTCTTCTGATGCGTCACCCGCGGTCTCCTGTCTCTTGATGCGTCGCCCGTGGTCTCCTCTTCTCTCCTGATGCGTCACCCGTGGTCTCCTCTTCTCTCCTGATGTGTCGCCCGTGGTCTCCTCCTCTCTCCCGATGCGTCGCCCGCGGTCTCCTCTTCTCTCCTGATGCGTCACCCGTGGTCTCCTCTCTCTTGATGCGTCGCCCGTGGTCTCCTCCTCTCTCTTGATGCGTCGCCCGTGGTCTCCTCCTCTCTCCTGATGCGTCGCCCATGGTCTCCTCCTCTCTCTTGATGCGTCACCCGTGGTCTCCTCCTCTCTCCTGATGCGTCGCCCGTGGTCTCCTCCTCTCTCCTGATGCGTCACCCGTGGTCTCCTCCTCTCTCCTGATGCGTCGCCTGTGGTCTCCTCCTCTCTCCTGATGCGTCACCCGCGGTCTCTTCTCTCTTGATGCGTCGCCCGTGGTCTCCTCTTCCTCCTGATGCGTCGTCCGCGGTCTCCTCTCTCTTGATGCGTCGCCCGCGGTCTCCTCCTCTCTCCTGATGCGTCACCCGTGGTCTCCTCTTCCTCCTGATGCGTCGCCCGCGGTCTCCTCTTCTCTCCTGATGCGTCACCCGTGGTCTCCTCCTCTCTCCTGATGCGTCGCCCGTGGTCTCCTCCTCTCTCCTGATGCGTCACCCGTGGTCTCCTCCTCTCTCCTGATGCGTCGCCCGTGGTCTCCTCCTCTCTCCTGATGCGTCACCCGCGGTCTCTTCTCTCCTGATGTGTCGCCCGTGGTCTCCTCCTCTCTCCTGATGTGTCGCCCGTGGTCTCCTCCTCTCTCCTGATGCGTCGCCCGCGGTCTTCTCTCCACCTGTTGTCTCCGCCTCCTTCCCGATGTGTTGCTCCTCCCATGATGCCTTGCCTGTTGTGCCTGCTCCCTCCATGACGCTTGTCCCGTTCCCTCCTCAGACAGGTGGACTCTCTCTGTCTCCTGAGGCGTCAGGTCTCGGCTCGGCCGCTAGCTGACACGGAGGAGGCGATCACTCTCCATGAGGAGGATGTTGGGGTGCTGGGGTTACCAGTGGGGGAGCCCTTCCCGCAGGAGATGACGGTGGTGTGGCTGGGGGTGCACCACCTGGGCTTCTCCCTGATCTGTGACCTCCAGGACAACCTGTCACTGGCAGAGATGACGCTGAGGATGCTGGTGAAGTACCTGCTGGACACGCTGCGCCTCCTCAGCCTCGGCAGCAGTGCCGTCCTCCGGCCCGACAAGATGGAGATGATCATGGACGCCTTCATGCCACAGGGGGCGCTGCTATTCCTCAGCCACCAGGCTATACAGACACTGGAGAAGGAGCTGAGTGGTAGCATGACCCTGTGACGAGCGGCGCCCCCTGTCTGTAGCCGATAATACAGCCAGCGGAGGGCGTCACCCAGTGTTAGTGTAAATAAAGTTTTGTAATTGCCAAGACGGTGATTTGTATCTTGTTCTCACTTTATTCATAACGTATAAAATCCTCCAAACACAACGAGAGCTGCAGCAAACCCCTCCCCCCCGCACAGCCCCGGAGACCCAAATATATTAAGAAAAAATATATAAAATATAATAATTAGCTAATAAAAAAATAGAAACAAATCTACAAAACACAGAAGGGAGGAGTCAGCAATAGGGGCGGAGCCTGTATTGTCACACGTCAGGGCGGGGTCAATTCCAGGGGGTCTTCCTGCCCAGGATGTGATTGGTCAATTTCTGCAAGAAAATACAGAGAAGAATTAGAGGAAATGCAAATATCAGAGGCCCCAGCAGCACAGAGGATGTCAGGAGAGGAGTGTGCAGATCCTATAGAGTTACATAGTGGGAGGAGCAGGGTCACAGCAGCACAGAGGATGTCAGGAGAGGAGTGTGCAGATCCTATAGAGTTACATAGTGGGAGGAGCAGGGTCACAGCAGCACAGAGGATGTCAGGAGAGGAGTGTGCAGATCCTATAGAGTTACATAGTGGGAGGAGCAGGGTCACAGCAGCACAGAGGATGTCAGGAGAGGAGTGTGCAGATCCTATAGAGTTACATAGTGGGAGGAGCAGGGTCACAGCAGCACAGAGGATGTCAGGAGAGGAGTGTGCAGATCCTATAGAGTTACATAGTGGGAGGAGCAGGGTCACAGCAGCACAGAGGATGTCAGGACAGGAGTGTGCAGAGCTTATAGAGGAGGTCACAGGGTGAGAGTTACATAGTGGGAGGAGCAGGGCCCCCAGCAGCACAGAGTATCTAAGAACTATATGATCTTGGGTGAGTTCCATAAAGACAGCAGAGTCCTCCGGCGCAGATTGGAACCTCTAAATGACTAGCATGTTCCCCTCCTGAAATGCTCTGTGCTGCTGTAGAGTATTTATAGATGAAGGTCACATTAACCCCTTCACAGGCGGACTTGTAGCCCTGTAGGGGGATTATGTTGTTAATCTGGAGCAGCGAGTAGATGCTGCCCTCACGTGGCAGTGTATTGGTATTACGCCTCCTGTGGTGTTCTGCAGGTATTACGCCTCCTGTGACGGTGTATGGGTATTACGCCTCCTGTGGTGTTGTGCAGGTATTACGCCTCCTATGGTGTTCTGCAGGTATTACGCCTCCTGTGGTGTTCTGCGGGTATTACACCTCCTGTGGTGTTCTGCAGGTATTGCGCCTCCGGTGGCAGCGTTGCAGTACTGCTCACCTTCCTGTACAGCTGGGCCCTCAGCCGATTGCTCTCGTACTCCGACCTCCTCTTCTCTTCTTCCTTCCTCTTCCTGATTTCTGGAAGCTGCTGGTAAATCCTGAAATAATCAGTCCAATGTGTCAGTCCAGAAGGGGGCGCTATGACCTTCTCTCATGTATACTGACCCCGCACTCTGAGCCTCGCCCTGTACATTCGCAGTTGCCCCTACATGACACCCACAGGCCCACCCTATAGTGCGGGGCCCCATCTCACCTCTTTGACCTCTGGATCATCTCTTTCTTCGGGATGCTTCGGTTCTGCTCTGATAATGCGGGACCTACAAGGAGAGGACACGTGTGAGATGAGGCGATGGCGGCTGTGGGCGTGGCCTCCGCTGGCGGCTGTGGGCGTGGCCTCCGCTCCCGCCTCATTACAGTAAATTATTACTCTGACAGTCATCTACAGGCACCTGCAGAGGGCAGCACTGGGCGACAAGTAACTACAGGAACCCAAAGAGACCAATTCAGAATGACAAACAGCAATGACATATAAAGGGGCGTCAGGACAGAGTAGTGTAGGTGGTGAATTGCCATCACCTTTGTATCGGGGGTCTCCGCTCCTCCGCGCCTGGTTGAAGAGTTCTTCTCTCTCTCCCTGGAACACGCTCTGTAGTTTTCGTTCCTCGGTGAGGAGCTGCAGCCGTTTCACCCTCTCCCCAGAGCGGAAGATGAAGTCCGGCCGATGAGACCTCAGAGACTCCTAAGACATAAGCAGAGAATAAGACAGGATTGGGGCCCGCTCCGCCCCTGACACCACACCCCAGGTCCTGCGCCGTTCCTCACACCACACCACTGGGCCCTCTGCACCCCTGACGCCACACCCTGGGGCCCACTCCGCCCCTGACGCCACACCCTGGGGCCCACTCCGCCCCTGACACCACACCACTGGGCCCTCTGCACCCCTGACGCCACACCCTGGGGCCCACTCCGCCCCTGACGCCACACCCCGGGGCCCACTCCGCCCCTGACGCCACACCCCGGGGTCCGCTCCGTCCCTCACATCACACCCCGGGGTCCGCTCCGTCCCTCATACCACACCCCGGGGTCCGCTCCGTCCCTCACACCACACCCCGGGGTCCGCTCCGTCCCTCACACCACACCCCGGGGTCCGCTCCGTCCCTCACACCACACCCCGGGGTCCGCTGCACCCCTGACGCCACACCCCAGGTCCTGCTCCGCCCCTGACACCACACCCCAGGGCCCGCTTCACCCCTGACACCACACCCCGGGGCCCGCTGCACCCCTGACGCCGCACCCCGGGGCCCACTCCACCCCTGTTGACACACCACGGGGCCCACTGCACCCCTGATGCCACACACAAGGTCCTGCTCCATCCCTGACGCCACACCCCGGGGCCCACTCCACCCCTGACGCCACACCTGGGGCTCCACTCACCTGTAGGGTCACTCTGATGAACGGCTTGTCCTGTGCACTGGGGATGACTCTGGTTTTGAGGATGGGGCTCTCTGATCTCCCGGTCACCCACTCCTGCTCGTTCTTCTCCCGCAGAGGTTCTCTCCAGGGCTTGGTGCTGGTCACTGGCTCATACCAGGCCGGGCCTGGACCCCTCCGGACCCTCGGCTCATTCTCCTTCCGGGACTCAGATTTTAGGTCTTCAGCTGGAACAAACCAGCTCATCCCTGTGAGGACGATGGAGGAAAACAGGCCGGATTATACCATAGGAACCCCCATAAATGTTCAATTCTATAAGTTCCCTGCCACTCTGGGTCAGGAAACGCTGAGTAACTTCTTTCATTCTATTGATGGCTTCCTACAGTATAGACATCACCCACCTGGTGGGTTGTACTGCGCCGCTATGTTCACTTTGCTCCTGGCTGTTCTCGTACTGGTCTCCTTGGTCACAGAAGGTGCTGGATCAGACATCAGCCTTTCACCCCCTGGAGATGGGAATGTGGTCCCCACATCTCTGGTGTTCCTCCTGGTGGCGCTCATCACAATCTCCAGCTCCCCTACAACAATCGTAAACACTCAGCACGGACCAGCGGAGGGGACACCAACAACAGGCTGCCGGGCCTCTCTGTAGACCTTAGTAAGGAGATCTGATGGTAGGGTAGATACTTCTAGAAGGCGCAGAGGTCACCTACCTGCCTGGACGCCCTTGTTCAGACCTCTGCTACTCTTCTTTTGTCTCAGCGCTGGACTTGGTTCCCATAAACCACTTGACGAGGTGACAGATTCAGCATCCGCCATCTTCATAAGAGAAAGAGACAGCGAGTGACTACTCTGAAGACTAACCGTGAGATAAGCGGCATCAGCGCCGTGCCGTCATACCTGACTCTTCAGGAGCTCCTGCATCTCCATCCTGGACTGCTCCCGGCCTGTAGATGACTGTTTTGAGCCTTTTGCCTTCTCCTCGGTGCGTTTCTTTTGCAGGTCGATGGTGCTGTAGAGACGGCCGAGCCTCGATGAGGGCAAAACCCGCTCAGGCCCAAATGCGTTAATGAGTCTGATGGTGTCTATGGTGGACACGGAGCCGGTCCCAGATGAGATATCGCTGCTGGTCTGTGACTCGGTGGTGGTGGCATCATCGGTCACAGTGCTGGGGTCTGAGTGCAGTGAGCCGGTGTCAGGACTGTCCTCGTAGGGTTTACCCACTGAGCCATCATCCACAGACTGTGCAGAGTCCACTCCCAGCTTCCTCCTGTACCACTGCTCCCGGGCAGCTTTCTTCTGATGGTGCTTGTCCTTCTCTTCATCTTTAGAGGACCTCAGTGAATGTGGCGGAGGATTCTGTAGCAGTCTGGCCAGTCGCTCTAGACGCTCCACAAGGGACACCTCCAGCCTGTTGCTGGACTCTGTGGTCCGTCTTCTCTTGCTTTCCGTATAGCGCGCCCACAGGTCGTCCAGGCTCTGGTTGGAGGTGACGCTCTGACATTTATCTCTCTGGTCTCCATCACTCTGTCCACTCTTGTCACTTCGTCCTGAGAGGTCCTTACTAGTCACGGAGTAAGTTTTCTTCCTCTCGGTCACTTCTAGGGTCCTGGACCCCGCCAGACCATTAAGATCTGACTGGTCTTGGGAATAGTCCATTTCTGGTTGTAAAGGAAGGAACTCGTCCTCGAAGGTAGAAGTCGTATACACCCGTGGTCCTCTGGGGTCCGACCTCTTTGTGGACTCAGAACCTCTATGATGGACAACGCTGAAGGACATTTTACTCCCGGGATCCTTCGCTGCCGGTGTCTGCCGTGAGGCGGGTGCTGATGGATATTGGGATGGGGTCGAGTTATCAGTCCGATCTAGAACAAAAAGATACTGAAGAAGTGTCCATACAAGAAGTGATGCCAATGACATGTGAAGGTCTCTACACGTCAGAAAGATTTACATCTCATCTTATACTCCAGTCACATCCAGAGCTGCACGCTAACCATAGAGTATAATGGAGACGCTCTCCTCCTCCTCACAAGGAGCTCATCACTAGCCCTGGCTGGGAGCAGCGTTATGTCTTATACTCCTTTTCTCTTGGCATCTTGCTGCAGCGCCTGCTGCTTCAGTGTCTGTACGTCTTCTAGACAATGAGCACTACAGATCCTGTGCAAGAGATCAGAAGTGTGAATACAGCTCTGGATGTGACTGCGCTCTCTCCATAGACTTGTACAGCAGGGTGCTGGCGCTCACCTCTCGCCAGCTTCTGCCTTCGCTCCGCTGTTTTCGGGCTGGGCTCTTTGCTGTAGATGCCGTCTCTGTGTTTGGGTATAGAAGGGTCTGAGAACTTCTCCGGTGCCGAACCCAAGACGTCCGGGGGAAACTTTGGTGAAATGGCATCATTGGAGCCTGTATGTAAGAAGAGAAGGTGAAGATGAGGGAGAAGAAGAGACAAAAGAAGTGGAAGAGTCAGAAGAGAAGAAGAATAAACGGAGGAGGAGGAGGAAGAAGAAACAAAGAAGGCGGAAGAGTCAGAAGAGGAGAAGAAGAAACGGAGGAGGAGGAGAAGAAGAAACAAAGAAGGCGGAAGAGGAAGAAGAGGAGAAGAAGAAACGGAGGAGAAGAAGAAACAAAGAAGGCGGAGGAGGAAGAAGAGGAGAAGAAGAAACAAAGAAGGTGGAGAAGAAACAAAGAGGGTGGAAGAGGAAGAAACAGAGGAGGAGGAGAAGAAGAAACAAAGAAGGTGGAAGAGACAGAAGAGGAAAAGAAGAAACGGAGGAGGAGGAGAAGAATAAACAAAGAAGGCGGAAGAGGAAGAAGAGGAGAAGAAGAAACAAAGAAGGTGGAAGAGACAGAAGAGGAAAAGAAGAAACGGAGGAGGAGGAGAAGAATAAACAAAGAAGGCGGAAGAGGAAGAAGAGGAGAAGAAGAAACAAAGAAGGTGGAAGAGACAGAAGAGGAAAAGAAGAAACGGAGGAGGAGAAGGAGAAGAAACAAAGAAGGTGGAAGAGGAAGAAGAGGAGAAGAAGAAACGGAGGAGGAGGAGGAAGAAGAGGAGAAGAAGAAACGGAGGAGAAAAAACAAAGAAGGTGGAAGAGGAAGAAGAGGAGAAGAAGAAACGGAGGAGGAGGAAGAAGAGAAGAAGAAACGGAGGAGAAAAAACAAAGAAGGTGGAAGAGGAAGAAGAGGAGAAGAAGAAACGGAGGAGGAGGAGAAGAAGAAACAAAGAAGGTGGAAGAGACAGAAGAGGAAAAGAAGAAACGGAGGAGGAGAAGGAGAAGAAACAAAGAAGGTGGAAGAGGAAGAAGAGGAGAAGAAGAAACGGAGGAGGAGGAGGAAGAAGAGAAGAAGAAACGGAGAAGAAACAAAGAAGGTGGAAGAGGAAGAAGAGGAGAAGAAGAAACGGAGGAGGAGGAAGAAGAGGAGAAGAAGAAACGGAGGAGGAGGAGAAGAAGAAACAAAGAGGGTGGAAGAGGAAGAAGAGGAGAAAAAGAAACAGAGGAGGAGAAGAAGAAACAAGGCGGAAGAGGAAGAAGAAACAAGGCAGAAAAGGAAGAAGAAACAAAGAGGGTGGAAGAGGAAGAAGAAGAGACGGAGGAGGAGGAGAAGAAGAAACAAGGCAAAAGAGACAGGAGGAGGAGGAGAACGTTTATTATCAGGGTTAAGGCAGGTTGGAGGGAGCGCAGACATTTATGTTCATGTTCCCTGTCGTAATGACAAGAAGACCCTGCCGCTGCTGGAGTAACACTGCGCTCACACTACCGAGCAGCGCCCCCTGCAGGGAGGAGACGGCCATATAGGCCCCAACCGTGGCTGGACTCTGCGACTAATCAGAATCAGAGGACATAATAATGATCGGCAGCTCCTCATATGAGAACTGGGGGTGATCCAGGTCTGTCTTACCTGGGTGGGAGCTCTCGATGGTACTGACCGGGGACATCCTGGACCCTCCTTCCATGACAGGCACATAGAACAGCTCGGGGCTCCCCGGGGGTCGATATGGCAGCAGCAGGGGCTGATCTGCAAACATCACAGTGTTATCCTGTATTCTAGCATAGGGGTCTAGTTATAGGGGGTGCAGAGCTAGAGGTCACACTCCCCTTCTACCACATGGCGGGGGCTGGATACCGATTCAGGGATTGGGGCCTTTATACTAGTGCAACCACTCCCACTGCTGCACAGGAAAAAGGTCATAGGTCAGAACTTATAATCCCTTCAGACACAATTTGACCCCCCTCATGCTACTTAAAATTGTTTTTTCCACCCGTGGCTCACCCTGCCATGTTGAGGACATCTGATCCCTCCAAGATGTCATTATGCAGGTGCAGTTATACATCTGGAACTGATGACATCATAGAGGTCTACTACAGAATGTGTGATGTCATTGCAGGAGTGCAGCCCAGAATACTTATAAGACAGTGCTCACCGGTGGCCCGGGACAGGCAGGACAGTGGGGTACGAGAGGGCGTCTGATGTTCAGGAGTCTGGTTGACTTTCAGGATTGATGATGTGGAGGCTTCTCTTAGTGACCCGTCAACAAAGATCTCAGCCGAGAAGCTGGTTTTCTGTGGACTTTCAGTGGTGATCTGGGTGGTGGCATCAGATAATGGAGAACGTCTTCTCTCAGAATGGATTAGTCTGTCGGGAATGTTTTCTTTGTCTGTGAACTGGAGCACATCTTCAGGAATGGTCTTCATGTCTCTTATAGGGTATACGTGAGAAGGACTGGATGGTTCGGTACCAGCAGAGAGGTCGTTCTGGCTCAGGACCTGCTCATTCCTGGAGAGGTTTGCAGAAGATGACCTAGACATATCAGCCTTTGCTCTTGGTTCCAAAGCCAATAAACCAGTATCTAATGTCACCAGAGCTTTGGACACGTCTATAACTTTCATGTCCTCCTTTGGAGAGATTGTCACATGGACACAAGAAAGGGCTTTGCGAGTTGGAGAAGACATAGATGGAGGTGATCCATCCCCATCGGCTTTGGGTCCACTACATGTAGTCAGTTGGCTATCGCCACCATCACTCTTCACTTGGCAACCATAGTTGATGACTAAAGCTTCCGAATTGACTTTTTCAGGATCCACATTTTGCTTCTGAGGACCTGAGGATGGATCAAATCTCCCAATAGATGGAGAAGTAAGTGGCGATGCAACTGTAGAACATTCTTTATCCCTGGCCCAGGAACTTGCCGAGAACTCTTGGGTTGTAGAATCGCCAGATCGCCATCGTTGAGAAGTCACAAGAGCGGTATCTGCACGTTTGTCCTCCAGACGTGATGGTGAAGGAGTTGGGTGATAAACGTGGTGGACATTTAGAGAAGCTGGAGGAGGTCTAAGGTCAAAGCTGTGGTTGGTTGGCGATTTATCATGGTCAACGTGTAAGTCAAAAGGAAGTGGTGGAGAACGTCTATCGGGAGAAGAGGACGGAGGTGAAGAACGTTTACGAGAGGAGAATGTGATAGAGGATATTGGTTTGGTGGCCTCTTCAGTGGATTTCACTAGTGGTGCGTCTCGTCTGTCCAGCTCACTAACATTTCTTCTTGGAGTTTCGTGATATTGAAGCTCAGTTATTGGGTCTTGTTGGCTAGGAGCAGACATTGGTGGAGACTGAGCAGACACGACAGAGGACACATCTTCAGTCCTCCCACCATATGTAGCGTTGCGTTGTATATCGAAAGCTTGAACAGAGGTGATATCTTTGGTGTCCTCCTCATTAGAGTTGGTAACAGGTAACTGCAAGGGCGATGGGGTCAACCGTAGCTGGAATTCTACTGCGTCCCCTGAAGAAGCTCGCCTTATAGGGTGAGGATGATCCTGAAAACAATGGTGTGATACGTTTAATGAGTGGTTTTGTAGACTGGTAAAGCTGGCCGTACCCCCTATACCCTACTGGGATAAGAAGAATCTGCAAATCCTCATTGATGGCCTCTACTATGACGGAACCTGACTACAACTACAGCCAAACTCTCCTTAATAGATCACCACTGGATCCCCACCTTGTCATCTTTACTTGAGTCCCTATAAATGATATGGAAAGAGTTAATACTAGCTATTTCTGGTGCCTGGAGTGTGGAGCTCTTCCTAAACATGGCGGCTCCGCTGCCGCCCACGCTTCCTTTCTTCCCCCGTTGTCTTGCTTTGTGCGAGGACAGATACCCATGTTCTACGCTCAGGGCCTTTCATTCGTTATAAATATCTCCCAAGGGATAAAAAAGCATTTGGTATAAAGATGAAACAACAACGAGATGCGGATAAAAGCGAGTGCGCTGAATGAAGGCTATATATATAACACTTCCGGCACTCGGGTCAGGGTCGGCACAGTCGCGCTTTGTAGACTTGTTAGTCTCACATAGTAGATGGTTACGTGAAGCTTCAGGAAACCCCTGACACTCACAGAAACCTCCCAACAACGTCACGCCGATAATCTCAAGGACACGGAATTCTATGGCTGTATAGAAAGCTATTTCTGGGAGTCGAGGGGTCAGCGCTGCCCCCCGGAAGAGACGCCATATAAGACATAAAGGGAAACTGCTGGGTTACTTTCCATCCGGGTGGTGACAATATCTAAGGACTTGTTCCCGGACAATATTGGGCTCTCCTGTTTTGGCAAAACTACTATTGGTGCAGGGCTTGCTGGGAGTGGAAGGCGCCATAAGAGGATGTTCTTGTGATGTCTATGGGCAGTTTGGATGACGGCTTCTCCATACCACCCCGCAGGTTTCTCACCATCTATCTGCCCCCTCCTGGTCCTCCGCACTAGACCCTCATCGGGCTTATTCACATCCGGGCATTTCCTTTTTTCCGTGAGCGATTTGTTCCCATTCGCGAAAAAAGAAGCGACCTGCCCCTTCTTGAGGCAGATTCTGCGGCTGATTCAGCCCCGGCGTCCACCTCACGACACCACCCTCCGGACTAGGCCTGGGCCTAATACGGAGCGGAAAGCACTGCACCGGCATCCCGTTGTGGCAGCCGCGACGGAACGTGAATTAGCCCTTATTCTCGCCAAGGATTATCGCAATACACAAGAACACTGAAGCGCCTGACGGTGGAGGGTCCATGGAAAGAAACACGGAGGATGTTTTATATAACAAACAGCAAGCAGGGTCACACTGAGGATACAAACATAAACACTGGTGTCTTAAAGGGATCATATTAAGCTATGCAGCAACTCCTAGGTGGCTGATACTCGGCTCCGGCCTCTGTCTGCTCTTCTCACATATACTGGTAGCAGCAGGAAGGCAAAGGGGGGGAGGGGTGAGCACCTAAGTCTTCAGGAAGAGCAGATCACATAGGTTGTAACGTATCAGAATACAGATGAGGGGGGGGAGCACCCAAGTCTTCAGGAGGAGCAGATCACATAGGTTGTAACGTATCAGAATATAGACAGGGGTGGGGGTTGGGCTTACTTCAGCAGCACATATACGTAAAAAAAAAAAAAAATTGGAACGATACAGAGAAGATTAGCGCGCGCGCGCACACACACACACACACGAGAATAAGGAGATGCGACATGGGAAGGAAGGGGGAGTCACGCAGGCTGTGTATGATGAGTAATGAGTGTAGAGAAAACCCCAAGGCAAGTTCTGCAGTGATGTCTGTCAGTACAAGGTCCCTCGTGGACTATAGAAGGAGATGGTATCTCGGCATCCTGGACACGCAGACCTCATATCCGCAGCACTAATATAACCAGTCAATGTTATATATCCACCCCCCGACCTATTCTCTTCAGGTCCATTCCTATGCTTGCTGTCAGTGAATAGGAACCTGCTTGTTCACCTCCAGAATACTTTCTCCCGACCTGCTACTTCTCACAGCTGGAGGTTTGCTGTAGTTTCAGGCAATCTTCTGGAACATGATGGATATTCTCTGCGCTGGTCCCATTGGGGGCGGGGGATATATGCGCTACCTATGTGCTTACTCACAGACATCCCCATAAATGTCCCCCGGCACTGAGGGATGAAGTCACCAAATCTAGGAGAAAGATTTTCTCTATACAACAGCTGGATAGATCTGGTAGAGTAAAGGCAACGGTTCCGTCATGCAGAGAAGCACGGCACACAGCAGAGTGTGAACTTACCTGAAGTCCACGCGGGACGCTGCATCATAACAAGTAAGGAGAAGTTACTAGAAGGAACTGACAACAATCCGAGCCCTGCCCCCCTGCTGTTATATCTCAATGGCGCCCCCTATCTATGAAGTGACCACATACTACTCCCTAACCAGTATTGCTCACGATGCCCCAATACATAAGTCTGTGCACCTTCTCGGCTTCCTTAGCGCTCTCCAGCAGTTCTCTCTTGATCTCCTCAATCCGTCGTCTGTCCTCATCACTCAGCTCCGAGTCCGGGATCACCGGGTGACTGGTCAGCTTTATCTTCATCGAACCTTACAACAAAGTGCAATGGAAGAAGATCAATAAAAGTTGAGGAGCCTGGATCCATCAGCCTGAACGGTCAGGACAGTGGTCAGACTCTATAGGTGGCATCTTACCGCGTGTCCTCCGTTCCTCCTCCGCCGAATCTTGCATTGCTCGCACCGTGTAAGCCAATGGGTTATCGTTCTTCAGGAGACTTGTGACTCGTGCGGCCAGGGAGTCTCCGCTACTTTCATCGCTCTCTAGCTCCGTCCCCTGAACAAATCCAGGTCCCGTCACAGCCAACGCATTTCTCAAGCCCATTACTGAGCTTGAAACGCCGCTCAGAAGTTGTTGACTGCGCTGAACCTTCTCAGTTATGGCCCCATCATTCCCCATGCTAAATTTAGATGGCACCATCTTGTTTGTTGTGGCTTTACTGCAGCCTTCTGGCTCAGATCTTCCCCACTGACTCTGTAGAGTAAATGGAGCAGCCAAGGAGCTTCTGTTTTCGACAAGTTCTAAGTAAGAGCTGTCCCGAGTTGTCGGCGGAGAGTCATTATTCCAAGTCACCGACAAATCTTTGTTTACGGAGTGATCACCGGTTAAGCTGCTATTAAATGAAGAGTCCCAGGACATGTCCTTCAACAGGATGTCCAGAGGAGTGGCTGACCTACTATGGAGAGAGTCTTCTAAATTTAGACTCCTTGATGGAGCCTCAGTATATGGATCCCCGATTGGAGAAGCTCGGTGTAAACTAGAACCAGTTCTATCAAGGCCGGCGTCCTCTGCTTCTGCCAAGAGCTTCTGAATCTCTTTGAGGGTTTTGGATCCAACAAAAGAATCATTGACAAGATCCCTGGAGGGAGGTTTTATTGGGTACCCTTGTAAGGATGGCACCTGATCATTGACAATATCGTGTGAGGTGGTCCCTTCAGACCCACCAGACTCCGACTGCTCGATCAGATACTTCACCTGCGTTAGCTCCACGTGGTCCTCACTGACGAAGCCTTGACATGCAGAGTTAAGGTCACTGGTTGGTTGCAGAGCTGGCGACATCTCGACATGGGTGGAGAGTGCCCTCAACTCATTGCCAACACCACGAGGCATGGTGTCATCCTGACTGATCGGTCTATCATTAGCTGACCCAAGGCCAAATGAAGGAGACATTTCAGTGGGCAAAGGAGATTCTGGCCCAACTTCTGATCCCATAGGGATAGACACGCTGGTGGTGGAGGTGGATGAATACAGGCTGGACTGAGAGATGTTCACTGCGCTTTGGGAGCCACCTAACCAAAAAAAGAACCCCAAAACACAAAATCATTACAGGCTGAGACTACGAGAGCAAGGGCAGTACTCAATACTATTATATAAGACACTGAACCAGAAGATGTGAGCCCTGCAGAAGAACCATCTGACAGTTACCTTCGGAGAGCCTCATGCTTCGGCTTGGTGTGGCTGTGGATCCCTTGATGGTTCTCAGCTCTGAGGGCAAGAATTCTGGTTCTCGGATGGGTCCCTTTAGAGCAAAGGGTGTGAGGATAGCGGTGGGGGACTGATCGATGCCGAGGTTCCTGAGATACGTCTACAAAACAAAGGCATTCTGGTTAATATAAGCAAAGCGTCACAAGAAGGTTCAGAACCATGAAGGCATCTTATAATGAGAAGAGGTGATTGTCAGGGTGCTGACAGCTGGACCTATCGTAAGGACAATCCGGATGACAGAAGACTATGCTACGAATGACACCCAACAGCCCTAGGAACTACTTACAGGTATTCTTCCTTCTATGTCCAGTTCCTCCTTCCCAGAAGTCTCCTCAGTAGGTGACCACTCAATACTTCCACCTTCCTTGGTCAGCTGGTGTTGGCCAGAAGTCCGAGAGCCCACGACCATCTCCTTCTCATGGTGACTGGAGTGAGAGCTATTGGCGTAATCTTGCTCAGAAGAAACATCACTGAATCGATCCATTGTCACAACGTTACGACTCTGCTTTCCCGATGTATTAAACACCTCCTCTTGTCCACTACGAACAACCTCCTTAAGGTCTGAAGATATCTGCTTGCTAGGAAGATCATGGCCTCCAACACTTGGACCTCTAGTGGAGGAGGAACCTCTCAATGAGTCAAGTGATTGTGACGTTTTGGACTTGGTTGCGTGACGTACTTCTTCAGTTTGATCTCTTGCAGGTAAGACAGAGTTATAAGACTGAGATCTGGTGATCGCGGAGGCGATGCTTGACCCTTTCTCAGCCGCACTTAGATTGGTCATAGAAGATGTGGCATTGAGTGAGGCGGAGAGCGCTTTCTTTGGAGTAGCGGTGGTACCGGTCTGTTTGGATAGCATGCGGTTCAAGGAATCAGCCACGGCATTATAAGCTAACTTTTTAGGAGACACTCCGGTTAAGCCGCGGAGAACTAACGCGTCAAATGACTGGTTTGTATTCCAGGCTCCGACCTTTTCGATATAATTCAGACTTGGCAGAGACTGAATCCTCCTCCTTTGTGGAGACAATGATCTCTGAGAGTCACTGCTCTCGGGGTAACCTTGGCTGCTCTGGATAGATTGGGGCACCGCAGAAGGAGCCACATTACGGGGAGGAGATTCGGAGGAAGGCTCTTCATTTAAGGACATGTCAGAACCGGTCAGCTTGGCTTTGATTTGCTGTATTCGCCCTGACAGTGGTTTCCGATTCACTGTAAACGTTCCAGGTGTCGACTGAGAGATAGGATGAGGTAATCTGCCGATGAACAAAGTCTCGTCCACAGGAGTATTTCCTGTCTGTAATATGTCCGTGTCTTTATGTCCACGTTCGATGCTACAACGAGATGACATACTCAGCTCGTCCCGTAAGTGAGCTTCTGCCGACGTGTCATCTACCTTGTTGGGGGGCTCAGTAGGCGTTTTGTTGAGGACAGGAGAGCTTCCAGGGGCCATGGAGTCTTTTCTGCTCTTAGTACTGCCTGACATGTCCCTTTCCTGGCTTCGCTGTAGGATTTCAGAGAATAGTTGCTGGTGGAGAGCGTCTCTCGACGGTCGAAGAGTAATCCCGGACTGCTTTAGCTGACTGGAGTCATTGGGATCATCGGCTTCTTTCTCAACGTCTTTGGAAAAATCAATTTCACTGGCGTCTCTGAATGATTCTTCCAATGACTGGTTGGAGCTTGTCCTGAGATCATAGTGCACACCGAGCTCCAAGGTGTTGAGGTTTCCTTCTTCAGGATCAGGTTTCCCTCTCATTCCATGAACCTTTTCGGCCCCGCCAGTAGAGGAAGACTTTGAGGACCTTCCACTGCTACTTGACATGCCCACTTCTTTCTCCAAAAGTTCCAACAGCACAGGGGCCGGGACGGTGCTGCTTAAGAAAGCCCCGTCCTCACTTCTCAGTTCCTTGCCCAATGTATCTCCCACAGGTTGAATGATGTCATTAGATGATGTCCTATGTACGACTACCGATTCTGGCTCATTGTCCGCGGAAGGATTTTTGTCCTCTTTTTCTCTGTGACCATCTCCAGTGTCTCGTGGGGCTTTCCTCGAGTACTGCCGAGACAGTGACAGACCGCCATTCCCCTCGTCCAGTGTTATCTCCTTGCTGGTCAGCTCCACTACGTCACTTATCTGCAATGACTTTGGTGGCGGTCCGGGGAACTCCGAAATGTCTAGTGAAGCTCTGCAGTGATACAAAGAACAATGGTGACATAAGACAATGTGAGCAGCTCACCTGGAAAGCGTTTGGTCATCTAGCACATACGGTATATGTCCAGTTCTCTGGTCTTCAGGGATGGCCAACAATCTACAAAACCATGGTGGACCTAAGGTTACTTGGCACCCTAATATATTATGACCCTCACCACTGTATGCTCACCTTAACCCTACCCGTGATACGTATGTCCCCTGTGAAGTGAAGGCTTCATGGAGTGGTCACTGTACCTTAGGGGAGCAAACTCGTCCTCCTCTGTCTTCTGGAACAACGTGTCTTCAAAGAACTTGTCCCCTGGGGTGGAATCAGTGGTCAGCAGAGGGAGGCAGGGAGACAGGCGACTATCCTGGACCTCTGTCATATAGACACAGCACAACCATTACACATAGACTCGCTCTTGAGGTCGGAGCATTCACGTACCAGATCCTTACCCAGCTGTAGTGTGTGCGCCCGCCCGGCGGAGAAGCCTTTCCTTATCTCCGTGTCTGACAGCAGCGTGCCCTCCTCCAAACTCGGGAAGTCTGTCTGCTCCCCGCGGGGGACCGCCTCACTAAGCATGGCCACGCTGGCGTCTTCCTCTGCCGGTAGCTGGTACCACGACTCTGCCATCTGGGTGGGACAAATATACAATTTATTCACCCAGCCCCAAAGTTATACTTGCCCTCCCCCCCACCGTTCTGGCCAAGTGTGACCTCAATGAAAGCTGGAATCTGATTGGTTGTCATGAGTGACAAAAACCCGAAGGAGTCACGTAATAGAGTCAGCTAACCACTGTGACCAATCAGATCTCAGACACGGTTGCTAGAGGTAACAGCACCATTTTCTTTCCTCTGTTTAGGCCGGATGCTTTCCTGGTGTAAACAACAGAACAGAATGACGTACCCCGTCCTATTAATGAGCGGCCCCCAAATGTGATACCTGCCATGTTCTGGAGATGAAGCATCAGAAAAAGTGACAGACAAAAGAGGTGACGCCATCCCCAGCCCCGGCGTCAGCAAATCGGGAGTTTTACATTTCATTAAAATAAATAATTAAATTACATAAAAATTAAAAATCGCAGGTTTTTTGTTTCCCTTGAGTGCCCTACAAATAGCGCGGTAGGTGTCACAGCTGCCAGCGACTATTTATAGAAGCTCCTCGCCACCGGCGGGCGCAGACGCCGCTTTTGTTCTTCAACGTGACGTCAGATAAAAAAGAAATAATCAAATCTGTAATAAATTGTGAAAAGAAGAAGAAGAAGAAGATGAAGAGGGCCGAGGAAGTCAGTATACACCCGAGAGAATGGGAACCGAGACGCCGACACCACCAAATACAGAAGAGGCCTCGTATAGAACCCCCAAATTATATACACCCCTTATCTGTCACACCGATACTCAGGAACCACCAGCTCAACAAATCATCTATTACTACTGACAACCAGCTGTATATATCATGTCTGAGAGGTTGTCACAGCCCCGCCCATTACTGACAACCAGCTGTATACAGTCCTATGTATAAGTTAGTGCCCCCCTATTAATCTTAATCCTTGTTAGGTGTAAATATGTTGGTGTTTGCCATGTCAGTCTGATCTCTCTAATAACTGATGGACACAGTAATATTTCAGGATTGGAATGAGGTTTATTGTACTAACAGAGAATGTGCAATATGCATTACACCAAAATGTGACCGGTGCAGAAGTCTGGGCACCTCAACAGAACAGTGCCAGTAATATTTAGTAGCTCCTCCTTTTGCCTCTAGTCGCTTCCTGTTGCTGTTAATCAGTTCCTGGATCCTGGATGAAGGGATTTTGGACCATTCCTCTTTACAAAACAATTCGCGTTCAGTTCAGTTTGATGGTGGCCGAGCATGGACAGCCCGCTCTCAAATGATCTGAAAACAAAGATTGTTCTACATAGTTGTTCAGGGGAAGGAGACAAAAAGTCTCAGAGATTTAACCTGTCAGTTTCCAATGTGAGGAACATAGTAAGGAAATGGAAGACCACAGGGACAGTTCTTGTTAAGCCCAGAAGTGGCAGGCCAAGAAAAATATCAGAAAGGCAGAGAAGAAGAATGGTGAGAACAGTCAAGGACAATCCACAGACCACCTCCAAAGAGCTGCAGCATCATCTTGCTGCAGATGGTGTCACTGTGCATCGGTAACAATACAGCGCACTTTGCACAAATAGAAGCTGTATGGGAGAGTGATGAGAAAGAAGCCGTTTCTGCACGTACGCCACAAACAGAGTCGCCTGAGGTATGAAAAAGCACATTGGGACAAGCCAGCTTCATTTTGGAAGAAGGTCCTGTGGACTGATGAAACAAAGATTGAGTTGTTTGGTCATACAAAAAGGCGTTATGCATGGCGTCTAAAAAAACAGCATTCCAAGAAAAACACATGCTACCCACTGTAAAATTTGGTGGAGGTTCCATCATGCTTTGGGGCTGTGTGGCCAATGCCGGCACCGGGAATCTTGGTAAAGTTGAGGGTCGCATGGATTCCACTCAGTATCAGCAGATTCTTGAGAATAATGTTCAAGAATCAGTGACGAAGTTGAAGTTACGCCGGGGATGGATATTTCAGCAAGACAATGATCCAAAACACCGCTCCAAATCCTCAGGCATTCATGCAGAGGAACAATTACAATGTTCTGGAATGGCCATCCCAGTCCCCAGACCTGAATATCATTGAACATCTGTGGGATGATTGGAAGCGGGCTGTCCATGCTCGGCCACCATCACACTGAACTGAACGCGAATTGTAAAGAGGAACGGTCCAAAATCCCTTCATCCAGGATCCAGGAACTGATTAACAGCTACAGGAAGCGACTAGAGGCAAAAGGAGGAGCTACTAAATATTACTGGCACGTCTCTGTTGGGGTGCCCAGACTTTTGCACCGGTCACATTTTGGTGTAATGCATATTGCACATTCTCTGTTAGTACAATAAACCTCATTCCAATCCTGAAATATTACTGTGTCCATCAGTTATTAGAGAGATCAGACTGACATGGCAAACACCAACATATTTACAACCAAAAATGATTAAGATTAATAGGGGGGCACTAACTTTTTCATAGGACTGTATATCATGTCTGAGAGTTTGTCACAGCCCCGCCCCCTGTTACTGACATCATACAGTTATACTGTACTATACATGCTGCGGTTGCTGAGGTACAGGCTGTGCAGATGGCGCCCCCCGCTGGGAGATCTCCCTGATCTCAGCTCATCATTAGGGAATCCCTGCAGGTTAATTATCAGGTAATAAAGGAAAAACACAAACACCAGCCTGTATATACTGTATATAATACACAGAATCTATAGGTCTACCAGCCCGTACATACTGTATATAATACACAGGATCTATAGGTCTACCAGCCTGTATATACTGTATATAATACACAGGATCTATAGGTCTACCAGCCTGTATATACTGTATATAATACACAGGATCTATAGGTCTACCAGCCCGTATATAATACACAGGATCTATAGGTCTACCAGCCCGTATATACTGTATATAATACACAGGATCTATAGGTCTACCAGCCCGTACATACTGTATATAATACACAGGATCTATAGGTCTACCAGCCCGTACATACTGTATATAATACACAGGATCTATAGGTCTACCAGCCTGTATATACTGTATATAATACACAGGATCTATAGGTCTACCAGCCTGTATATAATACACAGGATCTATAGGTCTACCAGCCCGTATATACTGTATATAATACACAGGATCTATAGGTCTACCAGCCTGTATATAATACACAGGATCTATAGGGCTACCAGCCTGTATATACTGTATATAATACACAGGATCTATAGGTCTACCAGCCCGTATATAATACACAGGATCTACAGGTCTACCAGCCCGTATATACTGTATATAATACACAGGATCTATAGGTCTACCAGCCTGTATATAATACACAGGATCTATAGGTCTACCAGCCCGTATATACTGTATATAATACACAGGATCTATAGGTCTACCAGCCCGTATATACTGTATATAATACACAGGATCTATAGGTCTACCAGCCGGTATATACTGTATATAATACACAGGATCTATAGGTCTACCAGCCCGTATATACTGTATATAATACACAGGATCTATAGGTCTACCAGCCTGTATATAATACACAGGATCTATAGGGCTACCAGCCTGTATATACTGTATATAATACACAGGATCTATAGGTCTACCAGCCCGTATATAATACACAGGATCTATAGGTCTACCAGCCCGTATATACTGTATATAATACACAGGATCTATAGGTCTACCAGCCGGTATATACTGTATATAATACACAGGATCTATAGGTCTACCAGCCCGTATATACTGTATATAATACACAGGATCTATAGGTCTACCAGCCGGTATATACTGTATATAATACACAGGGTCTATAGGTCTACCAGCCTGTATATACTGTATATAATACACAGGATCTATAGGTCTATCAGCCCGTATATACTGTATATAATACACAGGGTCTATAGGGCTGCCAGCCTGTATATACTGTATATAATACACAGGATCTATAGGTCTACCAGCCTGTATATACTGTATATAATACACGGGATCTATAGGTCTACCAGCCTGTATATACTGTATATAATACACAGGACCTATAGGTCTACCAGCCCGTATATACTGTATATAATACACAGGATCTATAGGTCTACCAGCCTGTATATACTGTATATAATACACAGGATCTATAGGTCTACCAGCCTGTATATAATACACAGGATCTATAGGTCTACCAGCCCGTATATACTGTATATAATACACAGGATCTATAGGTCTACCAGCCCGTATATACTGTATATAATACACAGGATCTATAGGTCTACCAGCCGGTATATACTGTATATAATACACAGGATCTATAGGTCTACCAGCCGGTATATACTGTATATAATACACAGGATCTATAGGTCTACCAGCCGGTATATACTGTATATAATACACAGGGTCTATAGGTCTACCAGCCTGTATATACTGTATATAATACACAGGATCTATAGGTCTATCAGCCCGTATATACTGTATATAATACACAGGGTCTATAGGGCTGCCAGCCTGTATATACTGTATATAATACACAGGATCTATAGGTCTACCAGCCTGTATATACTGTATATAATACACGGGATCTATAGGTCTACCAGCCTGTATATACTGTATATAATACACAGGACCTATAGGTCTACCAGCCCGTATATACTGTATATAATACACAGGGTCTATAGGTCTACCAGCCCGTATATGCTGTATATAATACACAGGGTCTATAGGGCTACCAGCCTGTATATACTGTATATAATACACAGGATCTATAGGTCTACCAGCCCGTATATACTGTATATAATACACAGGATCTATAGGGCTACCAGCCTGTATATACTGTATATAATACACAGGACCTATAGGGCTACCAGCCTGTATATACCGTATATAATACACAGGATCTATAGAGCTACCAGCCTGTATATACAGTATATAATACACAGGATCTATAGGTCTACCAGCCCGTATATACTGTATATAATACACAGGATCTATAGGTCTACCAGCCCGTATATACTGTATATAATACACAGGATCTATAGGGCTACTAGCCCGTATATACTGTATAAAATACACAGGATCTATAGGTCTACCAGCCCGTATATACTGTATATAATACACAGGATCTATAGGTCTACCAGCCGGTATATACTGTATATAATACACAGGGTCTATAGGTCTACCAGCCTGTATATACTGTATATAATACACAGGATCTATAGGTCTACCAGCCTGTATATACTGTATATAATACACAGGATCTATAGGGCTACCAGCCTGTATATACTGTATATAATACACAGGATCTATAGGTGTACCAACCTGTATATACTGTATATAATACACAGGATCTATAGGGCTACCAGCCCGTATATACTGTATATAATACACAGGATCTATAGGAGTACCAGCCGGTATATACTGTATATAATACACAGGATCTATAGGTCTACCAGCCTGTATATACTGTATATAATACACAGGATCTATAGGGCTACCAGCCTGTATATACTGTATATAATACACAGGATCTATAGGTCTACCAGCCCGCATATACTGTATATAATACACAGGATCTATAGGTCTACCAGCCCGTATATACTGTATATAATACACAGGATCTATAGGTGTACCAGCCGGTATATACTGTATATAATACACAGGATCTATAGGTGTACCAACCTGTATATACTGTACATAATACACAGGATCTATAGGTCTACCAGCCCGTATATACTGTATATAATACACAAGATCTATAGGTCTACCAGCCTGTATATACTGTATATAATACACAGGATCTATAGGGCTACCAGCCCGTATATACTGTATATAATACACAGGATCTATAGGGCTACCAGCCTGTATATACTGTATATAATACACAGGATCTATAGGGCTACCAGCCTGTATATACTGTATATAATACACAGGATTTATAGGGCTACCAGCCTGTATATACTGTATATAATACACAGGATCTATAGATGTACCAGCCGGTATATACTGTATATAATACACAGGATCTATAGATGTACCAGCCGGTATATACTGTATATAATACACAGGATCTATAGGGCTACCAGCCCGTATATACTGTATATAATACACAGAATCTATAGGTGTACCAGCCCGTATATACCGTATATAATACACAGGATCTATAGGTGTACCAGCCTGTATATACCGTATATAATACACAGGGTCTATAGCTCTACCAGCCGGTATATACCGTATATAATACACAGGATCTATAAGGCTACCAGCCTGTATATACTGTATATAATACACAGGATCTATAGGTCTACCAGCCCGTATATACTGTATATAATACACAGGATCTATAGGTCTACCAGCCTGTATATACTGTATATAATACACAAGGTCTATAGGTCTACCAGCCTGTATACAATACACAAGGTCTATAGGTCTACCAGCCTGTATATACTGTATATAATACACAGGATCTATAGGTCTACCAGCCTGTATATACTGTATATAATACACAGGATCTATAGGGCTACCAGCCTGTATATACTGTATATAATACACAGGATCTATAGGTGTACCAGCCGGTATATACTGTATATAATACACAGGATCTATAGGTCTACCAGCCCGTATATACTGTATATAATACACAGGGTCTATAGGGCTACCAGCCTGTATATACTGTATATAATACACAGGATCTATAGGTCTACCAGCCTGTATATACTGTATATAATACACAGGATCTATAGGTCTACCAGCCTGTATATACTGTATATAATACACAGGATCTATAGGTGTACCAGCCCGTATATACTGTATATAATACACAGGATCTATAGGGCTACCAGCCTGTATATACTGTATATAATACACAGGATCTATAGGTCTACCAGCCTGTATATACTGTATATAATACACAGGATCTATAGGTCTACCAGCCTGTATATACTGTATATAATACACAGGATCTATAGGTCTACCAGCCCGTATATACTGTATATAATACACAGGATCTATAGGGCTACCAGCCTGTATATACTGTATATAATACACAGGATCTATAGGGCTACCAGCCTGTATATACTGTATATAATACACAGGATCTATAGGTCTACCAGCCCATATATAATACACAGGATCTATAGGTCTACCAGCCCGTATATACTGTATATAATACACAAGATCTATAGGGCTACCAGCCTGTATATACTGTATATAATACACAGGATCTATAGGTCTACCAGCCTGTATATACTGTATATAATACACAGGATCTATAGGTCTACCAGCCTGTATATACTGTATATAATACACAGGATCTATAGGTCTACCAGCCCGTATATACTGTATATAATACACAGGATCTATAGGGCTACCAGCCGGTATATACTGTATATAATACACAGGATCTATAGGTCTACAAGCCCGTATATACTGTATATAATACACAGGATCTATAGGTCTACCAGCCTGTATATACTTTATATAATACACAGGATCTATAGGTCTACCAGCCCGTATATACTGTATATAATACAGAGGATCTATAGGTCTACCAGCCCTTATATACTGTATATAATACACAGGATCTATAGCTCTACCAGCCGGTATATACCGTATATAATACACAGGATCTATAGGTCTACCAGCCGGTATATACCGTATATAATACACAGGATCTATAGGTCTACCAGCCTGTATATACTGTATATAATACACAGGATCTATAGGTCTACCAGCCTGTATATACTGTATATAATACACAGGATCTATAAGTCTACCAGCCTGTATATACTGTATATAATACACAGGATCTATAGGGCTACCAGCCTGTATATACTGTATATAATACACAGGATCTATACGTCTACCAGCCTGTATATACTGTATATAATACACAGGATCTATAAGTCTACCAGCCTGTATATACTGTATATAATACACAGGATCTATAGAGCTACCAGCCTGTATATACTGTATATAATACACAGGATCTATAGAGCTACCAGCCTGTATATACTGTATATAATACACAGGATCTATACGTCTACCAGCCTGTATATACTGTATATAATACACAGGATCTATAAGTCTACCAGCCTGTATATACTGTATATAATACACAGGATCTATAGGTCTACCAGCCCGTATATACTGTATATAATACACAGGATCTATAGGTCTACCAGCCGGTATATACTGTATATAATACACAGGATCTATAGGTCTACCAGCCTGTATATACTATATATAATACACAGGATCTATAGGGCTACCAGCCCGTATATACTGTATATAATACACAGGATCTATAGGTGTACCAGCCCGTATATACTGTATATAATACACCGGATCTATAGGTCTACCAGCCTGTATATACTGTATATAATACACAGGACCTATAGGTCTACCAGCCTGTATATACTGTATATAATACACAGGGTGTATAGGTCTACCAGCCTGTATATACTGTATATAATACACAGGGTCTATAGGTGTAACAGACTGTATATAATACACAGGACCTATAGGGCTACCAGCCTGTATATACCGTATATAATACACAGGATCTATAGAGCTACCAGCCTGTATATACAGTATATAATACACAGGATCTATAGGTCTACCAGCCGGTATATACTGTATATAATACACAGGATCTATAGGGCTACCAGCCTGTATATACTGTATATAATACACAGGATCTATAGGTCTACCAGCCGGTATATACTGTATATAATACAGAGGATCTATAGGGCTACCAGCCCGTATATACTGTATATAATACACAGGATCTATAGGTCTACCAGCCGGTATATACTGTATATAATACACAGGATCTATAGGTGTACCAGCCGGTATATACTGTATATAATACACAGGATCTATAGGGCTACCAGCCGGTATATACTGTATATAATACACAGGGTCTATAGGTCTACCAGCCTGTATATACTGTATATAATACACAGGATCTATAGGTCTACCAGCCTGTATATACTGTATATAATACACAGGATCTATAGGTCTACCAGCCGGTATATACTGTATATAATACACAGGGTCTATAGGTCTACCAGCCTGTATATACTGTATATAATACACAGGGTCTATAGGTCTACCAGCCTGTATATACTGTATATAATACACAGGATCTATAGGGCTACCAGCCTGTATATACTGTATATAATACACAGGATCTATAGGTGTAACAGCCTGTATATACTGTATATAATACACAGGATCTATAGGTCTACCAGCCGGTATATACTGTATATAATACACAGGATCTATAGGGCTACCAGCCGGTATATACTGTATATAATACACAGGATCTATAGGTCTACCAGCCGGTATATACTGTATATAATACACAGGATCTATAGGGCTACCAGCCTGTATATACTGTATATAATACACAGGATCTATAGGGCTACCAGCCCGTATATACTGTATATAATACACAGGATCTATAGGTAGCCTGTAGACATATAACACACAGTATGTATAGCAGCCTATACACATGACACACAGCGCGCAGTGATACCGCAGAGCAGCAGTATTTCCAGCACTATTCACACATGACATCCACTCACCGCCGTCTCCTCTTCCCTCTCCGTGTCCGCCTCAGTCCTCTGCGCCTGCGCACTGCAGCCACCGCTCACTCTCGGCCGTTACTATGGACGCGGCCCGGGGGCCTGAGCGGGAAGAATGGAGGGAGCACAGCGACACCTGCCGGGGAACATCCGCATAACAGACACCAGGAAGCAGATAGCGACACCTGCCGGGGATCAAGCGCACTGCGTATCATATATAGAGATTACCGGCCTCTACGGCCAACTGTGGTACTGCAGGCGCCGCTTATCTGAATGTCCAGGACGACAGCAGCCCCTGCAGGACCAACACTGTACTACAACACTCTACACTATGAGGATAGAAGGGGCGGAGTCATATCAAATCAAACAAGCCTTATTGGCACGTCCAAATAGATATTTGGCATTGCCAAAGCTAGTGGAGGGGATGGGGAGTTGGAGTCGGAGTCGGGTGGGAGGGTGAGGGGTGAGTGGTGGGTATGGGAGGCGGGTGTATTGGGATAAATATAACAGTCCGTGGAGTCTCATCTTCCTCTTCATTGGTGACCGCTATATGGGGGGGTGGGGTGGGGTGGGGTGGGGCGGGTGTATTGGGATAAATATAACAGTCCATGGAGTCTCATCTTCCTCTTAGTTGGTGACCGCTATATGGGGAGGTGGGGGTGGGGCGGGTGTATTAGGATAAATATAACAGTCCGTGGAGTCTCATCTTCCTCTTCATTGGTGACCGCTATATGGGGAGGTGGGGGTGGGGTGGGCTGGGGCGGGTGTATTGGGATAAATATAACAGTCCGTGGAGTCTCATCTTCCTCTTAGTTGGTGGCCGCTATATGGGGAGGTGGGGGTGGGGTGGGGCGGGTGTATTGGGGTAAATATAACAGTCCGTGGAGTCTCATCTTCCTCTTTGTTGGTGACTGCTATATGGGGGGGTGGGGGTGGGGCGGGTGTATTGGATAAATATAACAGTCCGTGGAGTCTCATCTTCCTCTTCGTTGGTGACTGCTATATGGGGAGGTGGGGGTGGGGTGGGGCGGGTATATTGGGATAAATATAACAGTCCGTGGAGTCTCATCTTCCTCTTCGTTGGTGACTGCTATATGGGGGGGGGTGGGGGGGGGGGGCGGGTGTATTGGATAAATATAACAGTCCGTGGAGTCTCATCTTCCTCTTCATTGGTGACTGCTATATGGGGGGGTGGGGGTGGGGCGGGTGTATTGGATAAATATAACAGTCCGTGGAGTCTCATCTTCCTCTTCGTTGGTGACTGCTATATGGGGAGGTGGGGGTGGGGTGGGGCGGGTGTATTGGGATAAATATAACAGTCCGTGGAGTCTCATCTTCCTCTTCGTTGGTGACCTCTATATGGGGAGGTGGGGCGGGGCGGGTGTATTGGGATAAATATAACAGTCCATGGAGTCTCATCTTCCTCTTGTTTGGTGACAGCTGGACACGTATTGGGCAGCGATCTCCACAGTGGCCTCTTCTTCTCCCAGTAGGATGTAGAGTTTCCTCTTCTCGTCTGCAGATATGAAGTCTGGGATGTGGGCAGAGAGTCTTTGGTAGTAGACGGCCCTCACAGCTGAGTATTTGGTGCAGTGTAGCAGGAAGTGGGTCTGGTCTTCTAGGGCCCCCTGGTCACAGTGCTGGCACAGTCTCTTCTCCCGTGGCTTGTACGTCTGTCTGTATCGCCCCGTCTCTATCTCTAGGTTGTGGGCGCTCAGTCTGTATCGGCTCAGGGTCTGTCTGTGCTTGGGGTGGCGTATTCTCTCCAGGTAGGTGGCCATGGTGTAGTCCCTTTGTAGGGATTGGTACACATTGGTGAGTTTCTTGGAGTTATTTATTTGGTTTCTCCATTCTTCAATGTACCGCTCTCTGTTTGCCTCTGTGGTCGCCTTTATTTCGGCCTTGGTTATCATCTGTTGGAGTTTTTGGTTTGGTGGTTGGCTGCTGTTTGGTTGGTGAGTGTCTGGTTTGCTCAGGTGGCTTAGCCATGCTTGGTGGTGGTAGGAGTCGGGCTTGCTCCCCTGGATGTGTGCCTGGGAAGCTAGCGCCCTCTTCTGTAAACACTGTTACTTACCTATCCCTGCGCTCCCCGCTGTCGGCTATCTTCTATGACGTCAGGGACGTCATGTGACCAGGGGCCTGCGTCACGACACATAAGGACGCAGGCCCCGGTCATGTGACGTCTGAGACATCACACAAGTAGGCCCTGAAGCCTTCAGAGAGAGGTAAGTAATAGAGATGAGCGAACGCCGTTTGATCGAATAGGTATTTGATCGAATATCAGGCCATTCGAGGTATTCGATTGTGATTGAATACCACGAGGCAAACGCAGTAAAAATTTGTATCCCCTCCCACCTTCCCTGGCGCTTTTTTTTGGGGGGGACAGGAACTACGACAATGAAGGCATCGAAAAAAAATCAGAAAAAGTTATTGGCTGCCGAAATCAGGTGACCTCCAATTTAGACGAATGGTGGATTTAACATTCAATTAATTTGGGACTGTGACTGTGAGACAGGGACAGATGTACAGGCAGGGTTAGCTAGGGGTTACCTTTATTTAGGGGGGGATGTCACTCACCCAGCTCTTTGGGGCTCTATCTGGTCGGGATCCCTGTCAGCTTGTGATATGCAGGAGCTGACTTTTTCCCATAGGAATGTATTGACCAGTGTTGATTGGCCGAATGCCATACAGAGTACAGCATTCAGCCAATCAACGCTGGTTCTTCCGGAAGCTCGTCTGTGAGGAGGTGGAGTCTAATATCGGACCAGAATGGAGACTGCTGTGGACCAATATTAGACTCCGCCTCCTACGTCAGAATCAACGTTGATTGGCCGAAGAACCGCTGAACCCTGCTGCACACTCAGCTATGCTGCATCTCTGATGCAGCTGAGCTGAGTGTGCAAGCAGGGTTCAGCGGTTCTCTGGTGTAGCAGTGCTGGTTGTGCGCTCAGCTCGGCTGCATCTCCGGTGTGGTTGAGCTGAGCGCACAGCCAGCACGCACTGCTAAATCTCGGCATAGAAAAGCATTGACCAGCGTTGATTGGCCGAATGCCATACAGAGTACAGCATTCGGCCAATCAATGTTGGTTCTGCTGGTGGAGGCGTAATCTAAGATCGGTCCACAGCAGTCTCCATTCTGGTCCGATCTTACCAGATTATAGTAGCTGGCCTTACAACTACTTTATTTCGTAGTCAGGTCTGCAGAGAGCAGCTTTGGCCATAAGCAACCATGACAGTATTGTCCAGTCTATTTAACATTCAGTGTAATCGTGAGAGGCGACGCACTTCTAATTTTAATAAATTACATTTGGTAACATCGTAACCATAACAAACCGCACAATAACATCACAACACTAGTTACGGTGAGCATAAAAGGCGTCAATGAGAATGGTGAAAATGATATAGTTTATGTAGGAGGTATGAAATTATTACATGGGGTCACCGCCCTCGAAAAAGCCACTCCAACTTTTGCCGTGAAATACAATTCATGAATCACCATGTGAAGGGCCCCCAGACTGCGCCCACCACTACCCAGAAGCTCCAGTCCACGTCTACACCACAATAGCAATAGGTTGCCTTTGGTTGTATATACATTACTTATCCTGTATTATACTCCAGAGCTGCGCTCACTATTCTGCTGGTGCAGTCACTGTGTACATACATTACATTACTTATCCTGTATTATACTCCAGAGCTGCGCTCACTATTCTGCTGGTGCAGTCACTGTGTACATACATTACATTACTTATCCTGTATTATACCCCAGAGCTGCGCTGACTATTCTGCTGGTACAGTCACTGTGTACATACATTACATTACTTATCCTGCATTATACTCCAGAGCTGCGCTCACTATTCTGCTGGTGCAGTCACTGTGTACATACATTACATTACTTATCCTGTATTATACCCCAGAGCTGCGCTCACTATTCTGCTGGTGCAGTCACTGTGTACATACATTAAATTACTTATCCTGCATTATACTCCAGAGCTGCGCTCACTATTCTGCTGGTGCAGTCACTGTGTACATACATTACATTACTTATCCTGTATTATACCCCAGAGCTGCGCTCACTATTCTGCTGGTGCAGTCACTGTGTACATACATTAAATTACTTATCCTGTATTATACTCCAGAGCTGCGCTCACTATTCTGCTGGTACAGTCACTGTGTACATACATTACATTACTTGTCCTGTATTATACTCCAGAGCTGCGCTCACTATTCTGCTGGTGCAGTCACTGTGTACATACATTACATTACTTATCCTGTATTATACCCCAGAGCTGCGCTCACTATTCTGCTGGTACAGTCACTGTGTACATACATTACATTACTTATCCTGTATTATACTCCAGAGCTGCGCTCACTATTCTGCTGGTGCAGTCACTGTGTACATACATTACATTACTTATCCTGTATTATACCCCAGAGCTGCGCTCACTATTCTGCTGGTACAGTCACTGTGTACATACATTACATTACTTATCCTGTATTATACTCCAGAGCTGCGCTCACTATTCTGCTGGTGCAGTCACTGTGTACATACATTACATTACTTATCCTGTATTATACCCCAGAGCTGCGCTCACTATTCTGCTGGTGCAGTCACTGTGTACATACATTACATTACTTATCCTGTATTATACTCCAGAGCTGCGCTCACTATTCTGCTGGTGCAGTCACTGTGTACATACATTACATTACTTATCCTGTATTATACTCCAGAGCTGCGCTCACTATTCTGCTGGTACAGTCACTGTGTACATACATTACATTACTTATCCTGTATTATACTCCAGAGCTGCGCTCACTATTCTGCTGGTGCAGTCACTGTGTACATACATTACATTACTTATCCTGTATTATACTCCAGAGCTGCGCTCACTATTCTGCTGGTACAGTCACTGTGTACATACATTACATTACTTATCCTATATTATACTCCAGAGCTGCGCTCACTATTCTGCTGGTACAGTCACTGTGTACATACATTACATTACTTATCCTGTATTATACTCCAGAGCTGCGCTCACTATTCTGCTGGTGTAGTCACTGTGTACATACATTACATTACTTATCCTGTATTATACTCCAGAGCTGCGCTCACTATTCTGCTGGTACAGTCACTGTGTACATACATTACATTACTTATCCTGTATTATACTCCAGAGCTGCGCTCACTATTCTGCTGGTACAGTCACTGTGTACATACATTACATTGCTTATCCTGTATTATACTCCAGAGCTGCGCTCACTATTCTGCTGGTACAGTCACTGTGTACATACATTACATTACTTATCCTGTATTATACTCCAGAGCTGCGCTCACTATTCTGCTGGTGCAGTCACTGTGTACATACATTACATTACTTATCCTGTATTATACTCCAGAGCTGCGCTCACTATTCTGCTGGTACAGTCACTGTGTACATACATTACATTACTTATCCTGTATTATACTCCAGAGCTGCGCTCACTATTCTGCTGGTGCAGTCACTGAGTACATACATTACATTACTTATCCTGTATTATACTCCAGAGCTGCGCTCACTATTCTGCTGGTACAGTCACTGTGTACACACATTACATTACTTATCCTGTATTATACTCCAGAGCTGCGCTCACTATTCTGCTGGTACAGTCACTGTGTACATACATTACATTACTTATCCTGTATTATACTCCAGAGCTGCGCTCACTATTCTGCTGGTACAGTCACTGTGTACATACATTACATTACTTATCCTGTATTATACTCCAGAGCTGCGCTCACTATTCTGCTGGTACAGTCACTGTGTACATACATTACATTACTTATCCTGTATTATACTCCAGAGCTGCGCTCACTATTCTGCTGGTGCAGTCACTGTGTACATACATTACATTACTTATCCTCTATTATACTTCAGAGCTGCGCTCACTATTCTGCTGGTACAGTCACTGTGTACATACATTACATTACTTATCCTCTATTATACTTCAGAGCTGCGCTCACTATTCTGCTGGTGCAGTCACTGTGTACATACATTACATTACTTATCCTGTATTATACTCCAGAGCTGCGCTCACTATTCTGCTGGTGCAGTCACTGTGTACATACATTACATTACTTATCCTGTATTATACTCCAGAGCTACGCTCACTATTCTGCTGGTACAGTCACTGTGTACATACATTACATTACTCATCCTGTATTATACTCCAGAGCTGCGCTCACTATTCTGCTGGTACAGTCACTGTGTACATACATTACATTACTTATCCTGCATTATACTCCAGAGCTGCGCTCACTATTCTGCTGGTACAGTCACTGTGTACATACATTACATTACTTATCCTGTATTATACTCCACAGCTGCGCTCACTATTCTGCTGGTACAGTCACTGTGTACATACATTACATTACTTATCCTCTATTATACTTCAGAGCTGCGCTCACTATTCTGCTGGTACAGTCACTGTGTACATACATTACATTACTTATCCTGCATTATACTCCAGAGCTGCGCTCACTATTCTGCTGGTACAGTCACTGTGTACATACATTACATTACTTATCCTGTATTATACTCCACAGCTGCGCTCACTATTCTGCTGGTACAGTCACTGTGTACATACATTACATTACTTATCCTCTATTATACTTCAGAGCTGCGCTCACTATTCTGCTGGTACAGTCACTGTGTACATACATTACATTACTTATCCTGCATTATACTCCAGAGCTGCGCTCACTATTCTGCTGGTGCAGTCACTGTGTACATACATTACATTACTTATCCTGCATTATACTCCAGAGCTGCGCTCACTATTCTGCTGGTGCAGTCACTGTGTACATACATTACATTACTTATCCTGTATTATACTCCAGAGCTACGCTCACTATTCTGCTGGTACAGTCACTGTGTACATACATTACATTACTTATCCTCTATTATACTTCAGAGCTGCGCTCACTATTCTGCTGGTACAGTCACTGTGTACATACATTACATTACTTATCCTGTATTATACTCCAGAGCTGCGCTCACTATTCTGCTGGTGCAGTCACTGTGTACATACATTACATTACTTATCCTGCATTATACTCCAGAGCTGCGCTCACTATTCTGCTGGTACAGTCACTGTGTACATACATTACTTATCCTGTATTATACTCCACAGCTGCGCTCACTATTCTGCTGGTACAGTCACTGTGTACATACATTACATTACTTATCCTCTATTATACTTCAGAGCTGCGCTCACTATTCTGCTGGTACAGTCACTGTGTACATACATTACATTACTTATCCTGCATTATACTCCAGAGCTGCGCTCACTATTCTGCTGGTGCAGTCACTGTGTACATACATTACATTACTTATCCTGTATTATACTCCAGAGCTGCGCTCACTATTCTGCTGGTACAGTCACTGTGTACATACATTACATTACTTATCCTGTATTATACTCCAGAGCTGCGCTCACTATTCTGCTGGTACAGTCACTGTGTACATACATTACATTACTTATCCTGTATTATACTCCAGAGCTGCGCTCACTATTCTGCTGGTGCAGTCACTGTGTACATACATTACATTACTTATCCTGTATTATACTCCAGAGCTGCGCTCACTATTCTGCTGGTACAGTCACTGTGTACATACATTATATTACTTATCCTGTATTATACTCCAGAGCTGCGCTCACTATTCTGCTGGTACAGTCACTGTGTACATACATTACATTACTTATCCTGTATTATACTCCAGAGCTGCGCTCACTATTCTGCTGGTGCAGTCACTGTGTATATACATTACATTACTTATCCTGTATTATACTCCAGAGCTGCGCTCACTATTCTGCTGGTACAGTCAATGTGTACATACATTACATTACTTATCCTGTATTATACTCCAGAGCTGCGCTCACTATTCTGCTGGTGCAGTCACTGTGTACATACATTACATTACTTATCCTATATTATACTCCAGAGCTGCGCTCACTATTCTGCTGGTACAGTCACTGTGTACATACATTACATTACTTATCCTGTATTATACTCCAGAGCTGCGCTCACTATTCTGCTGGTACAGTCACTGTGTACATACATTACATTACTTATCCTGTATTATACTCCAGAGCTGCACTCACTATTCTGCTGGTGTAGTCACTGTGTACATACATTACATTACATATCCTGTATTATACTCCAGAGCTGCGCTCACTATTCTGCTGGTGCAGTCACTGTGTACATAAATTACATCATTATCCTGTATTATACTCCAGAGCTGTGCTCACTATTCTGCTGGTGCAGTCACTGTGTACATACATTACATTACTTATCCTGTATTATACTCCAGAGCGGCGCTCACTATTCTGCTGGTACAGTCACTGTGTACATACATTACATTACTTATCCTGTATTATACTCCAGAGCTGCACTCACTATTCTGCTGGTGCAGTCACTGTGTACATACAATACATTACTTATCCTGTATTATACTCCAGAGCTGTGCTCGCTATTCTGTTGGTGCAGTCACTGTGTACATACATTACATTACTTATCCTATATTATACTCCAGAGCTGCGCTCACTATTCTGCTGGTACAGTCACTGTGTACATACATTACATTACTTATCCTATATTATACTCCAGAGCTGCGCTCACTATTCTGCTGGTACAGTCACTGTGTACATACATTACATTACTTATCCTGTATTATACTCCAGAGCTGCACTCACTATTCTGCTGGTGTAGTCACTGTGTACATACATTACATTACTTATCCTGTATTATACTCCAGAGCTGCGCTCACTATTCTGCTGGTACAGTCACTGTGTACATACATTACATTACTTATCCTGTATTATACTCCAGAGCTGCGCTCACTATTCTGCTGGTATAGTCACTGTGTACATACATTACATTACTTATCCTGTATTATACTCCACAGCTGCGCTCACTATTCTGCTGGTGCAGTCACTGTGTACATACATTACATTACTTTTCCTGTATTATACTCCAGAGCTGCGCTCACTATTCTGCTGGTGCAGTCACTGTGTACATACATTACATTACTTATCCTGTATTATACTCCACAGCTGCGCTCACTATTCTGCTGGTACAGTCACTGTGTACATACATTACATTACTTATCCTCTATTATACTTCAGAGCTGCGCTCACTATTCTGCTGGTACAGTCACTGTGTACATACATTACATTACATTACTTATCCTGCATTATACTCCAGAGCTGCGCTCACTATTCTGCTGGTGCAGTCACTGTGTACATACATTACATTACTTATCCTGTATTATACTCCAGAGCTGCGCTCACTATTCTGCTGGTACAGTCACTGTGTACATACATTACATTACTTATCCTGTATTATACTCCAGAGCTGCGCTCACTATTCTGCTGGTACAGTCACTGTGTACATACATTACATTACTTATCCTGTATTATACTCCAGAGCTGCGCTCACTATTCTGCTGGTACAGTCACTGTGTACATACATTACATTACTTATCCTGTATTATACCCCAGAGCTGCGCTCACTATTCTGCTGGTGCAGTCACTGTGTACATACATTACATTACTTATCCTGTATTATACTCCAGAGCTGCGCTCACTATTCTGCTGGTACAGTCACTGTGTACATACATTACATTACTTATCCTGTATTATACTCCAGAGCTGCGCTCACTATTCTGCTGGTGCAGTCACTGTGTATATACATTACATTACTTATCCTGTATTATACTCCAGAGCTGCGCTCACTATTCTGCTGGTACAGTCACTGTGTACATACATTACATTACTTATCCTATATTATACTCCAGAGCTGCGCTCACTATTCTGCTGGTACAGTCACTGTGTACATACATTACATTACTTATCCTGTATTATACTCCAGAGCTGCGCTCACTATTCTGCTGGTGCAGTCACTGTGTACATACATTACATTACTTATCCTGTATTATACTCCAGAGCTGCGCTCATTATTCTGCTGGTGCAGTCACTGTGTACATACATTACATTACTTATCCTGTATTATACTCCAGAGCTGCGCTCACTATTCTGCTGGTGCAGTCACTGTGTACAAACATTACATTACTTATCCTGTATTATACCCCAGAGCTGCACTCACTATTCTGCTGGTGTAGTCACTGTGTACATACATTACATTACATATCCTGTATTATACTCCAGAGCTGCGCTCACTATTCTGCTGGTGCAGTCACTGTGTACATAAATTACATCATTATCCTGTATTATACTCCAGAGCTGTGCTCACTATTCTGCTGGTGCAGTCACTGTGTACATACATTACATTACTTATCCTGTATTATACTCCAGAGCGGCGCTCACTATTCTGCTGGTGCAGTCACTGTGTACATACATTACATTACATATCCTGTATTATACTCCAGAGCTGTGCTCGCTATTCTGCTGGTGCAGTCACTGTGTACATACATTACATTACTTATCCCGTATTATACTCCAGAGCTGCACTCACTATTCTGCTGGTACAGTCACTGTGTACATACATTACATTACTTATCCTGTATTATACTCCAGAGCTGCGCTCACTATTCTGCTGGTGCAGTCACTGTGTACATACATTACATTACTTATCCTGTATTATACTCCAGAGCTACGCTCACTATTCTGCTGGTACAGTCACTGTGTACATACATTACATTACTTATCCTCTATTATACTTCAGAGCTGCGCTCACTATTCTGCTGGTACAGTCACTGTGTACATACATTACATTACTTATCCTGTATTATACTCCAGAGCTGCGCTCACTATTCTGCTGGTGCAGTCACTGTGTACATACATTACATTACTTATCCTGCATTATACTCCAGAGCTGCGCTCACTATTCTGCTGGTACAGTCACTGTGTACATACATTACTTATCCTGTATTATACTCCACAGCTGCGCTCACTATTCTGCTGGTACAGTCACTGTGTACATACATTACATTACTTATCCTCTATTATACTTCAGAGCTGCGCTCACTATTCTGCTGGTACAGTCACTGTGTACATACATTACATTACTTATCCTGCATTATACTCCAGAGCTGCGCTCACTATTCTGCTGGTGCAGTCACTGTGTACATACATTACATTACTTATCCTGTATTATACTCCAGAGCTGCGCTCACTATTCTGCTGGTACAGTCACTGTGTACATACATTACATTACTTATCCTGTATTATACTCCAGAGCTGCGCTCACTATTCTGCTGGTACAGTCACTGTGTACATACATTACATTACTTATCCTGTATTATACTCCAGAGCTGCGCTCACTATTCTGCTGGTGCAGTCACTGTGTACATACATTACATTACTTATCCTGTATTATACTCCAGAGCTGCGCTCACTATTCTGCTGGTACAGTCACTGTGTACATACATTATATTACTTATCCTGTATTATACTCCAGAGCTGCGCTCACTATTCTGCTGGTACAGTCACTGTGTACATACATTACATTACTTATCCTGTATTATACTCCAGAGCTGCGCTCACTATTCTGCTGGTGCAGTCACTGTGTATATACATTACATTACTTATCCTGTATTATACTCCAGAGCTGCGCTCACTATTCTGCTGGTACAGTCAATGTGTACATACATTACATTACTTATCCTGTATTATACTCCAGAGCTGCGCTCACTATTCTGCTGGTGCAGTCACTGTGTACATACATTACATTACTTATCCTATATTATACTCCAGAGCTGCGCTCACTATTCTGCTGGTACAGTCACTGTGTACATACATTACATTACTTATCCTGTATTATACTCCAGAGCTGCGCTCACTATTCTGCTGGTGCAGTCACTGTGTACACACATTACATTACTTATTCTGTATTATACTCCAGAGCTGCACTCACTATTCTGCTGGTGTAGTCACTGTGTACATACATTACATTACATATCCTGTATTATACTCCAGAGCTGCGCTCACTATTCTGCTGGTGCAGTCACTGTGTACATAAATTACATCATTATCCTGTATTATACTCCAGAGCTGTGCTCACTATTCTGCTGGTGCAGTCACTGTGTACATACATTACATTACTTATCCTGTATTATACTCCAGAGCGGCGCTCACTATTCTGCTGGTACAGTCACTGTGTACATACATTACATTACTTATCCTGTATTATACTCCAGAGCTGCACTCACTATTCTGCTGGTGCAGTCACTGTGTACATACAATACATTACTTATCCTGTATTATACTCCAGAGCTGTGCTCGCTATTCTGTTGGTGCAGTCACTGTGTACATACATTACATTACTTATCCTATATTATACTCCATAGCTGCGCTCACTATTCTGCTGGTACAGTCACTGTGTACATACATTACATTACTTATCCTATATTATACTCCAGAGCTGCGCTCACTATTCTGCTGGTACAGTCACTGTGTACATACATTACATTACTTATCCTGTATTATACTCCAGAGCTGCGCTCACTATTCTGCTGGTGTAGTCACTGTGTACATACATTACATTACTTATCCTGTATTATACTCCAGAGCTGCGCTCACTATTCTGCTGGTACAGTCACTGTGTACATACATTACATTACTTATCCTGTATTATACTCCAGAGCTGCGCTCACTATTCTGCTGGTATAGTCACTGTGTACATACATTACATTACTTATCCTGTATTATACTCCACAGCTGCGCTCACTATTCTGCTGGTGCAGTCACTGTGTACATACATTACATTACTTTTCCTGTATTATACTCCAGAGCTGCGCTCACTATTCTGCTGGTGCAGTCACTGTGTACATACATTACATTACTTATCCTGTATTATACTCCACAGCTGCGCTCACTATTCTGCTGGTACAGTCACTGTGTACATACATTACATTACTTATCCTCTATTATACTTCAGAGCTGCGCTCACTATTCTGCTGGTACAGTCACTGTGTACATACATTACATTACATTACTTATCCTGCATTATACTCCAGAGCTGCGCTCACTATTCTGCTGGTGCAGTCACTGTGTACATACATTACATTACTTATCCTGTATTATACTCCAGAGCTGCGCTCACTATTCTGCTGGTACAGTCACTGTGTACATACATTACATTACTTATCCTGTATTATACTCCAGAGCTGCGCTCACTATTCTGCTGGTACAGTCACTGTGTACATACATTACATTACTTATCCTGTATTATACTCCAGAGCTGCGCTCACTATTCTGCTGGTACAGTCACTGTGTACATACATTACATTACTTATCCTGTATTATACCCCAGAGCTGCGCTCACTATTCTGCTGGTGCAGTCACTGTGTACATACATTACATTACTTATCCTGTATTATACTCCAGAGCTGCGCTCACTATTCTGCTGGTACAGTCACTGTGTACATACATTACATTACTTATCCTGTATTATACTCCAGAGCTGCGCTCACAATTCTGCTGGTGCAGTCACTGTGTATATACATTACATTACTTATCCTGTATTATACTCCAGAGCTGCGCTCACTATTCTGCTGGTACAGTCACTGTGTACATACATTACATTACTTATCCTATATTATACTCCAGAGCTGCGCTCACTATTCTGCTGGTACAGTCACTGTGTACATACATTACATTACTTATCCTGTATTATACTCCAGAGCTGCGCTCACTATTCTGCTGGTGCAGTCACTGTGTACATACATTACATTACTTATCCTGTATTATACTCCAGAGCTGCGCTCATTATTCTGCTGGTGCAGTCACTGTGTACATACATTACATTACTTATCCTGTATTATACTCCAGAGCTGCGCTCACTATTCTGCTGGTGCAGTCACTGTGTACAAACATTACATTACTTATCCTGTATTATACCCCAGAGCTGCGCTCACTATTCTGCTGGTGCAGTCACTGTGTACATACATTACATTACATATCCTGTATTATACTCCAGAGCTGCGCTCACTATTCTGCTGGTACAGTCACTGTGTACATACATTACATTACATATCCTGTATTATACTCCAGAGCTGCGCTCACTATTCTGCTGGTGCAGTCACTGTGTACAAACATTACATTACTTATCCTGTATTATACCCCAGAGCTGCGCTCACTATTCTGCTGGTGCAGTCACTGTGTACATACATTACATTACATATCCTGTATTATACTCCAGAGCTGCGCTCACTATTCTGCTGGTGTAGTCACTGTGTACATACATTACATTACATATCCTGTATTATACTCCAGAGCTGCGCTCACTATTCTGCTGGTGCAGTCACTGTGTACATAAATTACATCATTATCCTGTATTATACTCCAGAGCTGTGCTCACTATTCTGCTGGTGCAGTCACTGTGTACATACATTACATTACTTATCCTGTATTATACTCCAGAGCGGCGCTCACTATTCTGCTGGTGCAGTCACTGTGTACATACATTACATTACATATCCTGTATTATACTCCAGAGCTGTGCTCGCTATTCTGCTGGTGCAGTCACTGTGTACATACATTACATTACTTATCCCGTATTATACTCCAGAGCTGCACTCACTATTCTGCTGGTACAGTCACTGTGTACATACATTACATTACTTATCCTGTATTATACTCCAGAGCTGCGCTCACTATTCTGCTGGTGCAGTCACTGTGTACATACATTACATTACTTATCCTGTATTATACTCCAGAGCTACGCTCACTATTCTGCTGGTACAGTCACTGTGTACATACATTACATTACTTATCCTCTATTATACTTCAGAGCTGCGCTCACTATTCTGCTGGTACAGTCACTGTGTACATACATTACATTACTTATCCTGTATTATACTCCAGAGCTGCGCTCACTATTCTGCTGGTGCAGTCACTGTGTACATACATTACATTACTTATCCTGCATTATACTCCAGAGCTGCGCTCACTATTCTGCTGGTACAGTCACTGTGTACATACATTACTTATCCTGTATTATACTCCACAGCTGCGCTCACTATTCTGCTGGTACAGTCACTGTGTACATACATTACATTACTTATCCTCTATTATACTTCAGAGCTGCGCTCACTATTCTGCTGGTACAGTCACTGTGTACATACATTACATTACTTATCCTGCATTATACTCCAGAGCTGCGCTCACTATTCTGCTGGTGCAGTCACTGTGTACATACATTACATTACTTATCCTGTATTATACTCCAGAGCTGCGCTCACTATTCTGCTGGTACAGTCACTGTGTACATACATTACATTACTTATCCTGTATTATACTCCAGAGCTGCGCTCACTATTCTGCTGGTACAGTCACTGTGTACATACATTACATTACTTATCCTGTATTATACTCCAGAGCTGCGCTCACTATTCTGCTGGTGCAGTCACTGTGTACATACATTACATTACTTATCCTGTATTATACTCCAGAGCTGCGCTCACTATTCTGCTGGTACAGTCACTGTGTACATACATTATATTACTTATCCTGTATTATACTCCAGAGCTGCGCTCACTATTCTGCTGGTACAGTCACTGTGTACATACATTACATTACTTATCCTGTATTATACTCCAGAGCTGCGCTCACTATTCTGCTGGTGCAGTCACTGTGTATATACATTACATTACTTATCCTGTATTATACTCCAGAGCTGCGCTCACTATTCTGCTGGTACAGTCAATGTGTACATACATTACATTACTTATCCTGTATTATACTCCAGAGCTGCGCTCACTATTCTGCTGGTGCAGTCACTGTGTACATACATTACATTACTTATCCTATATTATACTCCAGAGCTGCGCTCACTATTCTGCTGGTACAGTCACTGTGTACATACATTACATTACTTATCCTGTATTATACTCCAGAGCTGCGCTCACTATTCTGCTGGTGCAGTCACTGTGTACACACATTACATTACTTATTCTGTATTATACTCCAGAGCTGCACTCACTATTCTGCTGGTGTAGTCACTGTGTACATACATTACATTACATATCCTGTATTATACTCCAGAGCTGCGCTCACTATTCTGCTGGTGCAGTCACTGTGTACATAAATTACATCATTATCCTGTATTATACTCCAGAGCTGTGCTCACTATTCTGCTGGTGCAGTCACTGTGTACATACATTACATTACTTATCCTGTATTATACTCCAGAGCGGCGCTCACTATTCTGCTGGTACAGTCACTGTGTACATACATTACATTACTTATCCTGTATTATACTCCAGAGCTGCACTCACTATTCTGCTGGTGCAGTCACTGTGTACATACAATACATTACTTATCCTGTATTATACTCCAGAGCTGTGCTCGCTATTCTGTTGGTGCAGTCACTGTGTACATACATTACATTACTTATCCTATATTATACTCCAGAGCTGCGCTCACTATTCTGCTGGTACAGTCACTGTGTACATACATTACATTACTTATGCTATATTATACTCCAGAGCTGCGCTCACTATTCTGCTGGTACAGTCACTGTGTACATACATTACATTACTTATCCTGTATTATACTCCAGAGCTGCGCTCACTATTCTGCTGGTGTAGTCACTGTGTACATACATTACATTACTTATCCTGTATTATACTCCAGAGCTGCGCTCACTATTCTGCTGGTACAGTCACTGTGTACATACATTACATTACTTATCCTGTATTATACTCCAGAGCTGCGCTCACTATTCTGCTGGTATAGTCACTGTGTACATACATTACATTACTTATCCTGTATTATACTCCACAGCTGCGCTCACTATTCTGCTGGTGCAGTCACTGTGTACATACATTACATTACTTTTCCTGTATTATACTCCAGAGCTGCGCTCACTATTCTGCTGGTGCAGTCACTGTGTACATACATTACATTACTTATCCTGTATTATACTCCACAGCTGCGCTCACTATTCTGCTGGTACAGTCACTGTGTACATACATTACATTACTTATCCTCTATTATACTTCAGAGCTGCGCTCACTATTCTGCTGGTACAGTCACTGTGTACATACATTACATTACATTACTTATCCTGCATTATACTCCAGAGCTGCGCTCACTATTCTGCTGGTGCAGTCACTGTGTACATACATTACATTACTTATCCTGTATTATACTCCAGAGCTGCGCTCACTATTCTGCTGGTACAGTCACTGTGTACATACATTACATTACTTATCCTGTATTATACTCCAGAGCTGCGCTCACTATTCTGCTGGTACAGTCACTGTGTACATACATTACATTACTTATCCTGTATTATACTCCAGAGCTGCGCTCACTATTCTGCTGGTACAGTCACTGTGTACATACATTACATTACTTATCCTGTATTATACCCCAGAGCTGCGCTCACTATTCTGCTGGTGCAGTCACTGTGTACATACATTACATTACTTATCCTGTATTATACTCCAGAGCTGCGCTCACTATTCTGCTGGTACAGTCACTGTGTACATACATTACATTACTTATCCTGTATTATACTCCAGAGCTGCGCTCACTATTCTGCTGGTGCAGTCACTGTGTATATACATTACATTACTTATCCTGTATTATACTCCAGAGCTGCGCTCACTATTCTGCTGGTACAGTCACTGTGTACATACATTACATTACTTATCCTATATTATACTCCAGAGCTGCGCTCACTATTCTGCTGGTACAGTCACTGTGTACATACATTACATTACTTATCCTGTATTATACTCCAGAGCTGCGCTCACTATTCTGCTGGTGCAGTCACTGTGTACATACATTACATTACTTATCCTGTATTATACTCCAGAGCTGCGCTCACTATTCTGCTGGTGCAGTCACTGTGTACAAACATTACATTACTTATCCTGTATTATACCCCAGAGCTGCGCTCACTATTCTGCTGGTGCAGTCACTGTGTACATACATTACATTACTTATCCTGTATTATACTCCAGAGCTGCGCTCACTATTCTGCTGGTGTAGTCACTGTGTACATACATTACATTACATATCCTGTATTATACTCCAGAGCTGCGCTCACTATTCTGCTGGTGCAGTCACTGTGTACATAAATTACATCATTATCCTGTATTATACTCCAGAGCTGTGCTCACTATTCTGCTGGTGCAGTCACTGTGTACATACATTACATTACTTATCCTGTATTATACTCCAGAGCGGCGCTCACTATTCTGCTGGTGCAGTCACTGTGTACATACATTACATTACATATCCTGTATTATACTCCAGAGCTGTGCTCGCTATTCTGCTGGTGCAGTCACTGTGTACATACATTACATTACTTATCCCGTATTATACTCCAGAGCTGCACTCACTATTCTGCTGGTACAGTCACTGTGTACATACATTACATTACTTATCCTGTATTATACTCCAGAGCTGCGCTCACTATTCTGCTGGTACAGTCACTGTGTACATACATTACATTACTTATCCTGTATTATACTCCAGAGCTGCGCTCACTATTCTGCTGGTGTAGTCACTGTGTACATACATTACATTACTTATTCTGTATTATACTCCAGAGCTGCACTCACTATTCTGCTGGTGTAGTCACTGTGTACATACATTACATTACTTATCCTGTATTATACTCCAGAGCTGCGCTCACTATTCTGCTGGTGCAGTCACTGTGTACATACATTACATTACTTATCCTGTATTATACTCCAGAGCTGTGCTCGCTATTCTGCTGGTGCAGTCACTGTGTACATACATTACATTACTTATCCTGTATTATACCCCAGAGCTGCGCTCACTATTCTGCTGGTGCAGTCACTGTGTACATACGTTACATTACTTATCCTTCATTATACTCCAGAGCGGCGCTCACTATTCTGCTGGTGCAGTCACTGTGTACATACATTACATTACTTATCCTGTATTATACTCCAGAGCTGCGCTCACTATTCTGCTGGTGCAGTCACTGTGTACATACATTACATCATTATCCTGTATTATACTCCAGAGCTGCGCTCACTATTCTGCTGGTGCAGTCACTGTGTACATACATTACATCATTATCCTGTATTATACTCCAGAGCTGCGCTCACTATTCTGCTGGTACAGTCACTGTGTACATACATTACATTACTTATCCTGTATTATACTCCAGAGCTGCACTCACTATTCTGCTGGTACAGTCACTGTGTACATACATTACATTACTTATCCTGTATTATACTCCAGAGCTGCACTCACTATTCTGCTGGTACAGTCACTGTGTACATACATTACATTACTTATCCTGTATTATACTCCAGAGCTGCACTCAATATTCTGCTGGTACAGTCACTGTGTACATACATTACTTATCCTGTATTATACTCCAGAGCTGCGCTCACTATTCTGCCGGTACAGTCACTGTGTACATACATTACATTACTTATCCTATATTATACTCCAGAGCTGCACTCACTATTCTGCTGGTACAGTCACTGTGTACATACATTACATTACTTATCCTGTATTATACTCCAGAGCTGCACTCAATATTCTGCTGGTGCAGTCACTGTGTACATACATTACATTACTTATCCTGTATTATACTCAAGAGCTGCACTCACTATTCTGCTGGTGCAGTCAGTGTGTACATACATTACATTACTTATCCTCTATTATACTTCAGAGCTGCGCTCACTATTCTGCTGGTGCAGTCACTGTGTACATACATTACATTACTTATCCTGTATTATACTCCAGAGCTGCGCTCACTATTCTGCCGGTACAGTCACTGTGTACATACATTACATTACTTATCCTATATTATACTCCAGAGCTGCGCTCACTATTCTGCTGGTACAGTCACTGTGTACATACATTACATTACTTATCCTGTATTATACTCCAGAGCTGCACTCACTATTCTGCTGGTACAGTCACTGTGTACATACATTACATTACTTATCCTGTATTATACTCCAGAGCTGCACTCAATATTCTGCTGGTGCAGTCACTGTGTACATACATTACATTACTTATCCTGTATTATACTCCAGAGCGGCGCTCACTATTCTGCTGGTGCAGTCACTGTGTACATACATTATATTACTTATCCTGTATTATACCCCAGAGCGGCGCTCTCTATTCTGCTGGTGCAGTCACTGTGTACATACATTACATTACTTATCCTGTATTATACTCCAGAGCGGCGCTCACTATTCTGCTGGTGCAGTCACTGTGTACATACATTACATTACTTATCCTGTATTATACTCCAGAGCTGCGCTCACTATTCTGCTGGTGCAGTCACTGTGTACATACATTACATTACTTATCCTATATTATACTCCAGAGCTGCGCTCACTATTCTGCTGGTACAGTCACTGTGTACATACATTACATTACTTATCCTGTATTATACTCCAGAGCTGCGCTCACTATTCTGCTGGTGCAGTCACTGTGTACATACATTACATTACTTATCCTATATTATACTCCAGAGCTGCGCTCACTATTCTGCTGGTACAGTCACTGTGTACATACATTACATTACTTATCCTGTATTATACTCCAGAGCTGCGCTCACTATTCTGCTGGTGCAGTCACTGTGTACACACATTACATTACTTATTCTGTATTATACTCCAGAGCTGCACTCACTATTCTGCTGGTGTAGTCACTGTGTACATACATTACATTACATATCCTGTATTATACTCCAGAGCTGCGCTCACTATTCTGCTGGTGCAGTCACTGTGTACATAAATTACATCATTATCCTGTATTATACTCCAGAGCTGTGCTCACTATTCTGCTGGTGCAGTCACTGTGTACATACATTACATTACTTATCCTGTATTATACTCCAGAGCGGCGCTCACTATTCTGCTGGTACAGTCACTGTGTACATACATTACATTACTTATCCTGTATTATACTCCAGAGCTGCACTCACTATTCTGCTGGTGCAGTCACTGTGTACATACAATACATTACTTATCCTGTATTATACTCCAGAGCTGTGCTCGCTATTCTGTTGGTGCAGTCACTGTGTACATACATTACATTACTTATCCTATATTATACTCCAGAGCTGCGCTCACTATTCTGCTGGTACAGTCACTGTGTACATACATTACATTACTTATGCTATATTATACTCCAGAGCTGCGCTCACTATTCTGCTGGTACAGTCACTGTGTACATACATTACATTACTTATCCTGTATTATACTCCAGAGCTGCGCTCACTATTCTGCTGGTGTAGTCACTGTGTACATACATTACATTACTTATCCTGTATTATACTCCAGAGCTGCGCTCACTATTCTGCTGGTACAGTCACTGTGTACATACATTACATTACTTATCCTGTATTATACTCCAGAGCTGCGCTCACTATTCTGCTGGTATAGTCACTGTGTACATACATTACATTACTTATCCTGTATTATACTCCACAGCTGCGCTCACTATTCTGCTGGTGCAGTCACTGTGTACATACATTACATTACTTTTCCTGTATTATACTCCAGAGCTGCGCTCACTATTCTGCTGGTGCAGTCACTGTGTACATACATTACATTACTTATCCTGTATTATACTCCACAGCTGCGCTCACTATTCTGCTGGTACAGTCACTGTGTACATACATTACATTACTTATCCTCTATTATACTTCAGAGCTGCGCTCACTATTCTGCTGGTACAGTCACTGTGTACATACATTACATTACATTACTTATCCTGCATTATACTCCAGAGCTGCGCTCACTATTCTGCTGGTGCAGTCACTGTGTACATACATTACATTACTTATCCTGTATTATACTCCAGAGCTGCGCTCACTATTCTGCTGGTACAGTCACTGTGTACATACATTACATTACTTATCCTGTATTATACTCCAGAGCTGCGCTCACTATTCTGCTGGTACAGTCACTGTGTACATACATTACATTACTTATCCTGTATTATACTCCAGAGCTGCGCTCACTATTCTGCTGGTACAGTCACTGTGTACATACATTACATTACTTATCCTGTATTATACCCCAGAGCTGCGCTCACTATTCTGCTGGTGCAGTCACTGTGTACATACATTACATTACTTATCCTGTATTATACTCCAGAGCTGCGCTCACTATTCTGCTGGTACAGTCACTGTGTACATACATTACATTACTTATCCTGTATTATACTCCAGAGCTGCGCTCACTATTCTGCTGGTGCAGTCACTGTGTATATACATTACATTACTTATCCTGTATTATACTCCAGAGCTGCGCTCACTATTCTGCTGGTACAGTCACTGTGTACATACATTACATTACTTATCCTATATTATACTCCAGAGCTGCGCTCACTATTCTGCTGGTACAGTCACTGTGTACATACATTACATTACTTATCCTGTATTATACTCCAGAGCTGCGCTCACTATTCTGCTGGTGCAGTCACTGTGTACATACATTACATTACTTATCCTGTATTATACTCCAGAGCTGCGCTCACTATTCTGCTGGTGCAGTCACTGTGTACAAACATTACATTACTTATCCTGTATTATACCCCAGAGCTGCGCTCACTATTCTGCTGGTGCAGTCACTGTGTACATACATTACATTACTTATCCTGTATTATACTCCAGAGCTGCGCTCACTATTCTGCTGGTGTAGTCACTGTGTACATACATTACATTACATATCCTGTATTATACTCCAGAGCTGCGCTCACTATTCTGCTGGTGCAGTCACTGTGTACATAAATTACATCATTATCCTGTATTATACTCCAGAGCTGTGCTCACTATTCTGCTGGTGCAGTCACTGTGTACATACATTACATTACTTATCCTGTATTATACTCCAGAGCGGCGCTCACTATTCTGCTGGTGCAGTCACTGTGTACATACATTACATTACATATCCTGTATTATACTCCAGAGCTGTGCTCGCTATTCTGCTGGTGCAGTCACTGTGTACATACATTACATTACTTATCCCGTATTATACTCCAGAGCTGCACTCACTATTCTGCTGGTACAGTCACTGTGTACATACATTACATTACTTATCCTGTATTATACTCCAGAGCTGCGCTCACTATTCTGCTGGTACAGTCACTGTGTACATACATTACATTACTTATCCTGTATTATACTCCAGAGCTGCGCTCACTATTCTGCTGGTGTAGTCACTGTGTACATACATTACATTACTTATTCTGTATTATACTCCAGAGCTGCACTCACTATTCTGCTGGTGTAGTCACTGTGTACATACATTACATTACTTATCCTGTATTATACTCCAGAGCTGCGCTCACTATTCTGCTGGTGCAGTCACTGTGTACATACATTACATTACTTATCCTGTATTATACTCCAGAGCTGTGCTCGCTATTCTGCTGGTGCAGTCACTGTGTACATACATTACATTACTTATCCTGTATTATACCCCAGAGCTGCGCTCACTATTCTGCTGGTGCAGTCACTGTGTACATACGTTACATTACTTATCCTTCATTATACTCCAGAGCGGCGCTCACTATTCTGCTGGTGCAGTCACTGTGTACATACATTACATTACTTATCCTGTATTATACTCCAGAGCTGCGCTCACTATTCTGCTGGTGCAGTCACTGTGTACATACATTACATCATTATCCTGTATTATACTCCAGAGCTGCGCTCACTATTCTGCTGGTGCAGTCACTGTGTACATACATTACATCATTATCCTGTATTATACTCCAGAGCTGCGCTCACTATTCTGCTGGTACAGTCACTGTGTACATACATTACATTACTTATCCTGTATTATACTCCAGAGCTGCACTCACTATTCTGCTGGTACAGTCACTGTGTACATACATTACATTACTTATCCTGTATTATACTCCAGAGCTGCACTCACTATTCTGCTGGTACAGTCACTGTGTACATACATTACATTACTTATCCTGTATTATACTCCAGAGCTGCACTCAATATTCTGCTGGTACAGTCACTGTGTACATACATTACTTATCCTGTATTATACTCCAGAGCTGCGCTCACTATTCTGCCGGTACAGTCACTGTGTACATACATTACATTACTTATCCTATATTATACTCCAGAGCTGCACTCACTATTCTGCTGGTACAGTCACTGTGTACATACATTACATTACTTATCCTGTATTATACTCCAGAGCTGCACTCAATATTCTGCTGGTGCAGTCACTGTGTACATACATTACATTACTTATCCTGTATTATACTCAAGAGCTGCACTCACTATTCTGCTGGTGCAGTCAGTGTGTACATACATTACATTACTTATCCTCTATTATACTTCAGAGCTGCGCTCACTATTCTGCTGGTGCAGTCACTGTGTACATACATTACATTACTTATCCTGTATTATACTCCAGAGCTGCGCTCACTATTCTGCCGGTACAGTCACTGTGTACATACATTACATTACTTATCCTATATTATACTCCAGAGCTGCGCTCACTATTCTGCTGGTACAGTCACTGTGTACATACATTACATTACTTATCCTGTATTATACTCCAGAGCTGCACTCACTATTCTGCTGGTACAGTCACTGTGTACATACATTACATTACTTATCCTGTATTATACTCCAGAGCTGCACTCAATATTCTGCTGGTGCAGTCACTGTGTACATACATTACATTACTTATCCTGTATTATACTCCAGAGCGGCGCTCACTATTCTGCTGGTGCAGTCACTGTGTACATACATTATATTACTTATCCTGTATTATACCCCAGAGCGGCGCTCTCTATTCTGCTGGTGCAGTCACTGTGTACATACATTACATTACTTATCCTGTATTATACTCCAGAGCGGCGCTCACTATTCTGCTGGTGCAGTCACTGTGTACATACATTACATTACTTATCCTGTATTATACTCCAGAGCTGCGCTCACTATTCTGCTGGTGCAGTCACTGTGTACATACATTACATTACTTATTCTGTATTATACTCCAGAGCTGCACTCACTATTCTGCTGGTGCAGTCACTGTGTACATACATTACATTACTTATCCTGTATTATACTCCAGAGCTGCGCTCACTATTCTACTGGTACAGTCACTGTGTACATACATTACATTACTTATCCTGTATTATACTCCAGAGCTGCGCTCACTATTCTGCTGGTACAGTCACTGTGTACATACATTACATTACATTACATATCCTGTATTATACTCCAGAGCTGCGCTCACTATTCTGCTGGTGAAGTCACTGTGTACATACATTACATTACTTATCCTGTATTATACCCCAGAGCGAAGCTCACTATTCTGCTGGTACAGTCACTGTGTACATACATTACAATACATTACATATCCTGTATTATACTCCAGAGCTGCGCTCACTATTCTGCTGGTACAGTCACTGTGTACATACATTACATTACTTATCCTGTATTATACTCCAGAGCTGCGCTCACTATTCTGCTGGTACAGTCACTGTGTACATACATTACATTACATTACATATCCTGTATTATACTCCAGAGCTGCGCTCACTATTCTGCTGGTACAGTCACTGTGTACATACATTACATTACTTATCCTGTATTATACTCCAGAGCTGCGCTCACTATTCTGCTGGTGCAGTCACTGTGTACATACATTACTTATCCTGTATTATACTCCAGAGCTGCACTCACTATTCTGCTGGTGCAGTCACTGTGTACATACACTACATTACTTATCCTGTATTATACTCCAGAGCTGCGCTCACTATTCTGCTGGTACAGTCACTGAGTACATACATTACATTACTTATCCTGTATTATACTCCAGAGCTGCGCTCACTATTCTGCTGGTACAGTCACTGTGTACATACATTACATTACTTATCCTGTATTATACTCCAGAGCTGCACTCACTATTCTGCTGGTACAGTCACTATGTACATACATTACATTACTTATCCTGTATTATACCCCAGAGCTGCACTCACTATTCTGCTGGTGCAGTCACTGTGTACATACATTACATTACTTATCCTGTATTATACTCCAGAGCTGCACTCACTATTCTGCTGGTACAGTCACTATGTACATACATTACATTACTTATCCTGTATTATACACCAGAGCTGCACTCACTATTCTGCTGGTGCAGTCACTGTGTACATACATTACATTACTTATCCTGTATTATACCCAAGAGCTGCGCTCACTATTCTGCTGGTACAGTCACTGTGTACATACATTACATTACTTATCCTGTATTATACTCCAGAGCGGCGCTCACTATTCTGCTGGTGCAGTCACTGTGTACATACATTACATTACTTATCCTGTATTATACTCCAGAGCGGCGCTCACTATTCTGCTGGTGCAGTCACTGTGTACATACATTACATTACTTATCCTGTATTGTACTCCAGAGCTGTGCTCACTATTCTGCTGGTGCAGTCACTGTGTACATACATTACATTACTTATCCTGTATTATACCCCAGAGCGGCGCTCACTATTCTGCTGGTACAGTCACTGTGTACATACATTACATTACTTATCCTGTATTATACTCCAGAGCTGCGCTCACTATTCTGCTGGTGCAGTCACTGTGTACATACATTACATTACTTATCCTGTATTATACTCCAGAGCTGCGCTCACTATTCTGCTGGTGCAGTCACTGTGTACATACATTACATTACTTATCCTGTATTATACTCCAGAGCTGCGCTCACTATTCTGCTGGTACAGTCACTGTGTACATACATTACATTACTTATCCTGTATTATACCCCAGAGCTGCGCTCACTATTCTGCTGGTGCAGTCACTGTGTACATACATTACATTACTTATCCTGTATTATACTCCAGAGCTGCGCTCACTATTCTGCTGGTGCAGTCACTGTGTACATACATTACATTACTTATCCTGTATTATACTCCAGAGCTGCGCTCACTATTCTGCTGGTGCAGTCACTGTGTACATACATTACATTACTTATCCTGTATTATACTCCAGAGCTGCGCTCACTATTCTGCTGGTGCAGTCACTGTGTACATACATTACATTACTTATCCTGTATTATACTCCAGAGCTGCGCTCACTATTCTGCTGGTGCAGTCACTGTGTACATACATTACATTACTTATCCTGTATTATACTCCAGAGCTGCGCTCACTATTCTGCTGGTGCAGTCACTGTGTACATACATTACATTACTTATCCTGTATTATACTCCAGAGCTGCGCTCACTATTCTGCTGGTGCAGTCACTGTGTACATACATTACATTACTTATCCTGTATTATACTCCAGAGCTGCGCTCACTATTCTGCTGGTGCAGTCACTGTGTACATACATTAGATTACTTATCCTGTATTATACTCCAGAGCTGCGCTCACTATTCTGCTGGTACAGTCACTGTGTACATACATTAGATTACTTATCCTGTATTATACTCCAGAGCTGCGCTCACTATTCTGCTGGTACAGTCACTGTGTACATACATTACATTACTTATCCTGTATTATACTCCAGAGCTGCGCTCACTATTCTGCTGGTACAGTCACTGTGTACATACATTACATTACTTATCCTGTATTATACCCCAGAGCGGCGCTCACTATTCTGCTGGTGCAGTCACTGTGTACATACATTACATTACTTATCCTGTATTATACCCCAGAGCTGCGCTCACTATTCTGCTGGTGCAGTCACTGTGTACATACATTACATTACTTATCCTGTATTATACTCCAGAGCTGCGCTCACTATTCTGCTGGTGCAGTCACTGTGTACATACATTACATTACTTATCCTGTATTATACTCCAGAGCTGCGCTCACTATTCTGCTGGTGCAGTCACTGTGTACATACATTACATTACTTATCCTGTATTATACTCCAGAGCTGTGCTCACTATTCTGCTGGTGCAGTCACTGTGTACATACATTACATTACTTATCCTGTATTATTCTCCAGAGATGTGCTCACTATTCTGCTGGTGCAGTCACTGTGTACATACATTACATTACTTATCCTGTATTATACTCCAGAGCTGCGCTCACTATTCTGCTGGTGCAGTCACTGTGTACATACATTACATTACTTATCCTGTATTATACTCCAGAGCTGCGCTCACTATTCTGCTGGTGCAGTCACTGTGTACATACATTACATTACTTATCCTGTATTATACTCCAGAGCTGCGCTCACTATTCTGCTGGTGCAGTCACTGTGTACATACATTACATTACTTATCCTGTATTATACTCCAGAGCTGCGCTCACTATTCTGCTGGTGCAGTCACTGTGTACACACATTACATTACTTATCCTGTATTATACTCCAGAGCTGCGCTCACTATTCTGCTGGTGCAGTCACTGTGTACACACATTACATTACTTATCCTGTATTATACTCCAGAGCTGCGCTCACTATTCTGCTGGTACAGTCACTGTGTACACACATTACATTACTTATCCTGTATTATACTCCAGAGCTGCGCTCACTATTCTGCTGGTGCAGTCACTGTGTACATACATTACATTACTTATCCTGTATTATACTCCAGAGCTGCGCTCACTATTCTGCTGGTGCAGTCACTGTGTACATACATTACATTACTTATCCTGTATTATACTCCAGAGCTGCGCTCACTATTCTGCTGGTACAGTCACTGTGTACATACATTACATTACTTATCCTGTATTATACTCCAGAGCTGCGCTCACTATTCTGCTGGTACAGTCACTGTGTACATACATTACATTACTTATCCTGTATTATACTCCAGAGCTGCGCTCACTATTCTGCTGGTGCAGTCACTGTGTACATACATTAGATTACTTATCCTGTATTATACTCCAGAGCTGCGCTCACTATTCTGCTGGTACAGTCACTGTGTACATACATTACATTACTTATCCTGTATTATACTCCAGAGCTGCGCTCACTATTCTGCTGGTACAGTCACTGTGTACATACATTACATTACTTATCCTGTATTATACTCCAGAGCTGCGCTCACTATTCTGCTGGTACAGTCACTGTGTACATACATTACATTACTTATCCTGTATTATACCCCAGAGCGGCGCTTACTATTCTGCTGGTGCAGTCACTGTGTACATACATTACATTACTTATCCTGTATTATACCCCAGAGCGGCGCTCACTATTCTGCTGGTGCAGTCACTGTGTACATACATTACATTACTTATCCTGTATTATACCCCGGAGCTGCGCTCACTATTCTGCTGGTGCAGTCACTGTGTACATACATTACATTACTTATCCTGTATTATACTCCAGAGCTGCGCTCACTATTCTGATGGTGCAGTCACTGTGTACATACATTACATTACTTATCCTGTATTATACTCCAGAGCTGCGCTCACTATTCTGCTGGTGCAGTCACTGTGTACATACATTACATTACTTATCCTGTATTATACTCCAGAGCGGCGCTCACTATTCTGCTGGTGCAGTCACTGTGTACATACATTACATTACTTATCCTGTATTATACTCCAGAGCTGTGCTCACTATTCTGCTGGTGCAGTCACTGTGTACATACATTACATTACTTATCCTGTATTATACTCCAGAGATGTGCTCACTATTCTGCTGGTGCAGTCACTGTGTACATACATTACATTACTTATCCTGTATTATACTCCAGAGCTGCGCTCACTATTCTGCTGGTGCAGTCACTGTGTACATACATTACATTACTTATCCTGTATTATACTCCAGAGCTGCGCTCACTATTCTGCTGGTACAGTCACTGTGTACATACATTACATTACTTATCCTGTATTATACTGCAGAGCTGCGCTCACTATTCTGCTGGTGCAGTCACTGTGTACATACATTACATTACTTATCCTGTATTATACTGCAGAGCTGCGCTCACTATTCTGCTGGTGCAGTCACTGTGTACACACATTACATTACTTATCCTGTATTATACTCCAGAGCTGCGCTCACTATTCTGCTGGTGCAGTCACTGTGTACACACATTACATTACTTATCCTGTATTATACTCCAGAGCTGCGCTCACTATTCTGCTGGTGCAGTCACTGTGTACACACATTACATTACTTATCCTGTATTATACTCCAGAGCTGCGCTCACTATTCTGCTGGTGCAGTCACTGTGTACATACATTACATTACTTATCCTGTATTATACTCCAGAGCTGCGCTCACTATTCTGCTGGTGCAGTCACTGTGTACATACATTACATTACTTATCCTGTATTATACCCCAGAGCGGCGCTCACTATTCTGCTGGTGCAGTCACTGTGTACATACATTACATTACTTATCCTGTATTATACTCCAGAGCTGCACTCACTATTCTGCTGGTGCAGTCACTGTGTACATACATTACATTACTTATCCTGTATTATACTCCAGAGCTGCGCTCACTATTCTGCTGGTGCAGTCACTGTGTACATACATTACATTACTTATCCTGTATTATACTCCAGAGCTGCGCTCACTATTCTGCTGGTGCAGTCACTGTGTACATACATTACATTACTTATCCTGTATTATACTCCAGAGCTGTGCTCACTATTCTGCTGGTGCAGTCACTGTGTACATACATTACATTACTTATCCTGTATTATACTCCAGAGCGGCGCTCACTATTCTGCTGGTGCAGTCACTGTGTACATACATTACATTACTTATCCTGTATTATACTCCAGAGCGGCGCTCACTATTCTGCTGGTGCAGTCACTGTGTACATACATTACATTACTTATCCTGTATTATACCCCAGAGCGGCGCTCACTATTCTGCTGGTGCAGTCACTGTGTACACACATTACATTACTTATCCTGTATTATACTCCAGAGCTGCGCTCACTATTCTGCTGGTGCAGTCATTGTGTACATACATTACATTACTTATCCTGTATTATACTCCAGAGCTGCGCTCACTATTCTGCTGGTGCAGTCACTGTGTACATACATTACATTACTTATCCTGTATTATACTCCAGAGCTGCGCTCACTATTCTGCTGGTGCAGTCACTGTGTACACACATTACATTACTTATCCTGTATTATACTCCAGAGCTGCGCTCACTATTCTGCTGGTGCAGTCACTGTGTACACACATTACATTACTTATCCTGTATTATACTCCAGAGCTGCGCTCACTATTCTGCTGGTGCAGTCACTGTGTACATACATTACATTACTTATCCTGTATTATACTCCAGAGCTGCGCTCACTATTCTGCTGGTGCAGTCACTGTGTACATACATTACATTACTTATCCTGTATTATACTCCAGAGCGGCGCTCACTATTCTGCTGGTGCAGTCACTGTGTACATACATTACATTACTTATCCTGTATTATACCCCAGAGCGGCGCTCACTATTCTGCTGGTGCAGTCACTGTGTACATACATTACATTACTTATCCTGTATTATACTCCAGAGCTGCGCTCACTATTCTGCTGGTGCAGTCACTGTGTACACACATTACATTACTTATCCTGTATTATACTCCAGAGCTGCGCTCACTATTCTGCTGGTGCAGTCACTGTGTACACACATTACATTACTTTTCCTGTATTATACTCCAGAGCTGCGCTCACTATTCTGCTGGTGCAGTCACTGTGTACATACATTACATTACTTATCCTGTATTATACTCCAGAGCGGCGCTCACTATTCTGCTGGTGCAGTCACTGTGTGCATACATTACATTACTTATTCTGTATTATACTCCAGAGCTGCGCTCACTATTCTGCTGGTGCAGTCACTGTGTACATACATTACATTACTTATCCTGTATTATACCCCAGAGCGGCGCTCACTATTCTGCTGGTGCAGTCACTGTGTACACACATTACATTACTTATCCTGTATTATACTCCAGAGCTGCGCTCACTATTCTGCTGGTGCAGTCACTGTGTACACACATTACATTACTTATCCTGTATTATACTCCAGAGCTGCGCTCACTATTCTGCTGGTGCAGTCACTGTGTACATACATTACATTACTTATCCTGTATTATACTCCAGAGCTGCGCTCACTATTCTGCTGGTGCAGTCACTGTGTACATACATTACATTACTTATCCTGTATTATACCCCAGAGCGGCGCTCACTATTCTGCTGGTGCAGTCACTGTGTACATACATTACATTACTTATCCTGTATTATACCCCAGAGCGGCGCTCACTATTCTGCTGGTGCAGTCACTGTGTACATACAGTGCCTACAAGTAGTATTCAACCCCCTGTAGATTTAGCAGGTTTGATAAGATGCAAATAAGTTAGAGCCTTCAAACTTCAAGCAAGAGCAGGATTTAGTAACAGATGCATAAATCTTACAAACCAAAAAGTTCTGTTGCTCAGTTACATTGTAATAAATGTTAAACATAAAAGTGTGGGTCAATTATTATTCAACCCCTCGGTGTAATATTTTGTGGAATAACCCTTGTTTGCAATTCCAGCTAGTAATCGTCTTTTATAAGAGCTGATCAGGCCGGCACAGGTCTCTGGAGTTATCTTGGCCCACTCCTCCATGCAGATCTTCTCCAAGTTATCTCGGTTCTTTGGGTGTCTCATGTGGACTTTAATCTTGAGCTCCTTCCACAAGTCTTCAATTGGGTTAAGGTCAGGAGATTGACTAGGCCACTGCAACACCTGGATTTTTTCCCTCTTGAACCAGGCCTTAGTTTTCTTGGCTGTGTGCTTTGGGTCATTGTCTTGTTGGAAGATGAAATGACGACCCATCTTAAGATCCTTGATGGAGGAGCGGAGGTTCTTGGCCAAAATCTCCAGGTAGGCCGTGCTATCCATCTTCCCATGGATGCGGACCAGATGGCCAGGCCCCTTGGCTGAGAAGCAGCCCCACCGCATGATGCTGCCACCGCCATGCTTGACTGTAAGGATGGTATTCTTGGGGTCATAAGCAGTGCCATCCAGTCTCCAAACATCACATGTGTGGTTGGCACCAAAGATCTCGATCTTGGCCTCATCAGACCAGAGAACCTTGAACCAGTCTGTCTCAGAGTCCTCCAAGTGATCATGAGCAAACTGTAGACGAGCCTTGACATGACGCTTTGAAAGTAAAGGTACCTTATGGGCTCGTCTGGAACGGAGACCATTGCGGTGGAGTACGTTACTTATGGTATTGACTGAAACCAATGTCCCCACTGCCATGAGATCTTCCTGAAGCTCCTTCCTTGTTGTCCTTGGGTTAGCCTTGACTCTTCGGACAAGCCTGGCCTCGGCACGGGAGGAAACTTTCAAAGGCTGTCCAGGCCGTGGAAGGCTAACAGTAGTCCCATAAGCCTTCCACTTCCGGATGATGCTCCCAACAGTGGAGACAGGTAGGCCCAACTCCTTGGAAAGGGTTTTGTACCCCTTGCCAGCCTTGTGACCCTCCACCATCTTGTCTCTGATGGCCTTGGGATGCTCCTTTGTCTTTCCCATGTTGACCATGTATGAGTGCTGGTCACAAGTTTGGGGAGGGTCTTAAATAGTCAGAAAAGGCTGGAAAAAGAGATAATTAATCCAAACATGTGAAGCTCATTGTTCTTTGTGCCTGAACTACTTCTTAATACTTTAGGGGAACCAAACAGAATTCTGGTGGTTTGAGGGGTTGAATAATAAATGACCCTCTGAAGAAACTTGTCACAATTTAAAAAAAAATTAAACAAAGAAATAACATTCTGCTGCAGAGCATTTCACACTTCCAGGCTGAACTACAGTCCAAATGTCACAATGCCAAGTTACTTCCGAATGTGTAAACCTGCTAAATCTGCAGGGGGTTGAATACTACTTGTAGGCACTGTATATTACATTACTTATTCTGTATTATACTCCAGAGCTGCGCTCACTATTCTGCTGGTGCAGTCAGTGTGTACATACATTACATTACTTATCCTGTATTATACTCCAGAGCTGCACTCACTATTCTGCTGGTACAGTCACTGCGTACATACATTACATTACTTATCCTGTATTATACTCCAGAGCTGCGCTCACTATTCTGCTGCTGCAGTCACTGTGTACATACATTACATTACTATCCTGTATTATACTCCGGAGCTGTGCTCACTATTCTGCCGGTACAGTCACTGTGTACATACATTACATTACTTATCCTGTATTATACTCCAGAGCTGCGCTCACTATTCTGCTGGTGCAGTCACTGTGTACATACATTACATTACTTATCCTGTATTATACTCCAGAGCTGCGCTCACTATTCTGCTGGTACAGTCCCTGTGTACATACATTACATTACTTATCCTGTATTATACTCCAGAGCTGCGCTCACTATTCTGCTGGTGCAGTCACTGTGTACATACATTACATTACTTATCCTGTATTATACTCCAGAGCTGCGCTCACTATTCTGCTGGTACAGTCCCTGTGTACATACATTACATTACTTATCCTGTATTATACTCCAGAGCTGCACTCACTATTCTGCTGGTACAGTCACTGTGTACATACATTACATTACTTACCCTGTATTATACTCCAGAGCTGCGCTCACTATTCTGCTGGTGCAGTCACTGTGTACATACATTACATTACTTATCCTGTATTATACCCCAGAGCTGCGCTCACTATTCTGCTGGTACAGTCACTGTGTACATACATTACATTACTTATCCTGTATTATACTCCAGAGCTGCGCTCACTATTCTGCTGGTGCAGTCACTGTGTACATACATTACATTACTTATCCTGTATTATACTGCAGAGCTGCGCTCACTATTCTGCTGGTGCAGTCACTGTGTACATACATTACATTACTTATCCTGTATTATACTCCAGAGCTGCGCTCACTATTCTGCCGGTACAGTCACTGTGTGCATATACATTACATTACTTATCCTGTATTATACTCCAGAGCTGCACTCACTATTCTGCTGGTGCAGTCACTGTGTGCATATACATTACATTACTTATTCTGTATTATACTCCAGAGCAGCGCTCACTATTCTGCTGGTACAGTCACTGTGTACATACATTACATTACTTATCCTGTATTATACTCCAGAGCTGCGCTCACTATTCTGCTGGTGCAGTCACTGTGTACACACATTACATTACTTATCCTGTATTATACCCCAGAGCGGCGCTCACTATTCTGCTGGTACAGTCACTGTGTACATACATTACATTACTTATCCTGTATTATACTCCAGAGCTGCGCTCACTATTCTGCTGGTACAGTCACTATGTACATACATTACATTACTTACCCTGTATTATACCCCAGAGCGGCGCTCACTATTCTGCTGGTGCAGTCACTGTGTACATACATTACATTACTTATCCTGTATTATACTCCAGAGCTGCGCTCACTATTCTGCTGGTACAGTCACTGTGTACATACATTACATTACTTACCCTGTATTATACCCCAGAGCAGCGCTCACTATTCTGCTGGTACAGTCACTGTGTACATACATTACATTACTTATCCTGTATTATACCCCAGAGCGGCGCTCACTATTCTGCTGGTGCAGTCACTGTGTACATACATTACATTACTTATCCTGTATTATACTCCAGAGCTGCGCTCACTATTCTGCTGGTACAGTCACTGTGTACATACATTACATTACTTATCCTGTATTATACCCCAGAGCTGCGCTCACTATTCTGCTGGTACAGTCACTGTGTACATACATTACATTACTTATCCTGTATTATACTCCAGAGCTGCGCTCACTATTCTGCTGGTGCAGTCACTGTGTACACACATTACATTACTTATCCTGTATTATACTCCAGAGCTGCGCTCACTATTCTGCTGGTGCAGTCACTGTGTACATACATTACATTACTTATCCTGTATTATACTCCAGAGCTGCGCTCACTATAGCATACATGTGATGGGTGCTGCAGAGGTTTCCTGTGCTGTGAGATAAGCCGCTCCTCGCTCCTCCCGTCCCTGGATGAGTCAGTCCCATTGTGGAGTCGCTGAGAATCTTTCCCAGTCCTCCCAGTGCGATGTGTGAAGCCGCTCGTCTATTATGGGATAATTAGACGGAATATTTATCAGCGATCCTCTGTGATGTGGGGGAGGGGGAGACATCACCAGAGCAGAAATCTGACAGCTCTGGGAATTATCCATCAGCTGTAATATAAACATCCTCCTCCTCCAATAGCTCTGCCACCTGTCAGTCAGTGTACTAGCTGTCTCCACCATGCTCTACCCTGCTACCTCTCTCTCATCTCTTGTTACCACCACCCCTGCTCTCTGATGACATTGTCCTCTCCTCTTGCCTCGTGCAGCGCCTGTGCACTGTCTCACTGTTCTGTAGCCCCAACCTTGATTCTGCCCCAGTCCAGCGCAATCCTTTCCAGAAAGAGGAATCGTATTCTTAAAGGAGAACAAACCTCAATCTGTGGTAATTCAGAGATTAGTCCTATATGTAGGAATACAAAGCAAGGGCCGCAGGTGTGGGGGGAGGGGGAGGTGGTTAAAAAGAGGGTCTGGAGGGGGCTGGGTGCTTTATTACAGCCAATCATGATGGGGTGTGAGGGAGACCTGAGACGGGTCAGAAAGTTGCAAAATGGTTAGAACAGAATAATCGCGGGAAGCAGATCAGCCTGCGGAAATCTAATGGGGAATACAGTGGTGCAGTGTGAGGGGTTAGTATACAGCTGGGTACCTGCAGATAAGTAGTGATAGATACAGCGGTGCAGTGTGAGGGGTTAGTATACAGCTGGGTACCTGCAGATAAGTAGTGATAGATACAGCAGTGCAGTGTGAGGGGTTAGTATACAGCTGGGTACCTGCAGATAGGTGGTGATGGATACAGTGGTGCAGTGTGAGGGGTTAGTATACAGCTGGGTACCTGCAGATAGGTGGAGATGGATACAGAGGTGCAGTGTGAGGGGTTAGTATTCAGCTGAGTACCTGCAGATAGGTGGTGATGGATACAGCGGTGCAGTGTGAGGGGTTAGTATACAGCTGGGTACCTGCAGATAGGTGGAGATGGATACAGCGGTGCAGTGTGAGGGGTTAGTATACAGCTGGGTACCTGCAGATAGGTGGTGATGGATACAGCGGTGCAGTGTGAGGGGTTAGTATACAGCTGGGTACCTGCAGATAAGTGGTGATGGATACAGCGGTGCAGTGTGAGGGGTTAGTATACAGCTGGGTACCTGCAGATAGGTGGTGATGGATACAGCGGTGCAGTGTGAGGGGTTAGTATACAGCTGGGTACCTGCAGATAGGTGGAGATGGATACAGCGGTGCAGTGTGAGGGGTTAGTATACAGCTGGGTACCTGCAGATAGGTGGAGATGGATACAGAGGTGCAGTGTGAGGGGTTAGTATACAGCTGGGTACCTGCAGATAGGTGGAGATGGATACAGAGGTGCAGTGTGAGGGGTTAGTATTCAGCTGAGTACCTGCAGATAGGTGGTGATGGATACAGCGGTGCAGTGTGAGGGGTTAGTATACAGCTGGGTACCTGCAGATAAGTAGTGATAGATACAGCGGTGCAGTGTGAGGGGTTAGTATACAGCTGGGTACCTGCAGATAGGTGGTGATGGATACAGCAGTGCAGTGTGAGGGGTTAGTATACAGCTGGGTACCTGCAGATAGGTGGAGATGGATACAGCGGTGCAGTGTGAGGGGTTAGTATACAGCTGGGTACCTGCAGATAGGTGGAGATGGATACAGAGGTGCAGTGTGAGGGGTTAGTATACAGCTGGGTACCTGCAGATAGGTGGAGATGGATACAGCAGTGCAGTGTGAGGGGTTAGTATACAGCTGGGTACCTGCAGATAAGTAGTGATAGACACCGCGGTGCAGTGTGAGGGGTTAGTATACAGCTGGGTACCTGCAGATAAGTAGTGATAGATACAGCGGTGCAGTGTGAGGGGTTAGTATACAGCTGGGTACCTGCAGATAAGTAGTGATAGACACCGTGGTGCAGTGTGAGGGGTTAGTATACAGCTGGGTACCTGCAGATAGGTGGTGATGGATACAGCGGTGCAGTGTGAGGGGTTAGTATACAGCTGGGTACCTGCAGATAGGTGGTGATGGATACAGCGGTGCAGTGTGAGGGATTAGTATACAGCTGGGTACCTGCAGATAGGTGGAGATGGATACAGCAGTGCAGTGTGAGGGATTAGTATACAGCTGGCACCACCAGCATCGTGACTACTACCACTAAAATGATTGCAGGTGGCTCCTGACCGCCGGTCACCCCTGGTCGTGCTCCTGGTCTTGCCCTCCGCTGACCTCTCCTATGCTGGGCACTGAGGTTCTCGCTTCCGGCGCAGGGTGTCCTCCTGGCAGGAGATAATGAAGGATTTGCAGCACAGACGGTGGAGTCTTCTCCGGCACTTTCCATAGATGGTCCGCTCTGCTGTTTATCCTCTGATTTCTGGATGATATTTATACATCAGCGCTGATTCACACATCATTCAGCATCCAGGAGCTCCGCACACAATAGCCGCGCTGACTCTCCCGCTGGCAGAGGCCCAGACACAGCAGCACAATATGTCTGCACCGGGCCATCTGGAGTCCTGAGAAACCCAGCATGAGGAGCTGATCATACAGGGGAACATGGCGGAGGATACATTAGAGTGTCAGCTCCTGGGGTCAGGGATGATGGGAGTGATACATGGTGTGACATAGAGAGATTAGAGTGTCAGCTCCTGGGGTCAGGGATGATGGGAGTGATACATTGTGTGTGTGATATAGAGATTAGAGTGTCAGCTCCTGGGGTCAGTAGTAACTGATATATGAGGTTAGATGTATACAGGGGTATATGACGACCTCTCAGATATTAGAGAATTGCATTTTACAATATTTCCAAATTTATATGTCAATGAAACTTTAGACTGGAATCAATTGGTTTCTACAGGAAGAATCATGACCAGCTGGAGGCGCCGGTGAACTGCCACCTGCTCAGGCCCTATAGTGTGGAGTGTCGCCCCTGGTGCATGTGTCCTGTATGTATACTGTACAGATCGTGAACTCCTTCCCAGACGTCTCCTGCTGCCTGCCCTCCGCCTCCACCATCTGCAGGAGACACATGATTCGGGGAGCACCTCTCCTCAGCAGGAGCCGGGTGCTGGGGCGGCAGGAAACACTCATCATCATCATCATCAGCTCGCGGGGATTCCTCTCTGATCCAGCTATATATGGAGATACACAGTCTCACCGCTTCCTATCTGCAGGGTTATAGCTGCAGTGTGGGATCTATAGCCCGGGCCCTGGCTGTATAGTAATGGGGGGGGGGGGCACATATTTATCACGTCATGTCCTTACAGAATAGACCTCTGGCCCAGGTGTGAGTTTGTAGAGATGTTGTTTGTAGAAAGATCACCAGGGCCGGTTATTTATCACCTAGCTTATGCCCCTTCTTCACCAGCCTACTACCCACTATCACCCCCAAAAGTCTTACCCCAGCAGACCAGGGCACCAGGATCCCCAATTTTCAGCAAAGTTAGCCCCTGCACTTTCTCTAAAACCCATGACCAGCACTATCCTCAGACTCTACAACCTTCACCCAGATCATCAGCACCTTCACCACGCGCGGCACTGATAGCTCCTCAAATCTTCATGAAACTGCAACCCTTGAACTTTAACCAACAGCTCCACCAGACCATAGAACTCATATGTTCACCAGACCCTGGACCTCATATCTTCACCAGACCCTGGACCTCATACCATCACCAGACCCTGGACCACATATCCTCACCAGACCCTGGACCTCATATCTTGATGATTCTATTCTGTTCACAGTTGATTCTTCTCTTGTTCTTCTCATGGCCGGGTCCTGCTCCTGGCCAGTTCTGTTTACTATTGGCTCCGCTCCTGGTCGGGTTTGGTCATGTCGGTCCTGCTCCTGGATAGTTCTGTTTACTATTGGCTCCGCTCCTGGTCGGGTTTGGCCATGTTGGTCCTGCTCCTGGATAGTTCTGTTCACTATTGGCTCCACTCCTGGTTGGGTTTGGCCATGACGGTCCTGCTCCTGGCTAGTTCTGTTCACTATTGGCTCCGCTCCTGGTCGGGTTTGGCCATGTCGGTCCTGCTCCTGGCTAGTTCTGTTCACTATTGGCTCCGCTCCTGGTTGGGTTTGGCCATGACGGTCCTGCTCCTGGCTAGTTCTGTTCACTATTGGCTCCGCTCCTGGTCGGGTTTAGCCATGTCGGTCCTGCTCCTGGCTAGTTCTGTTCACTATTGGCTCCACTCCTGGTCGGGTTTGGCCATGTCGGTCGGTCCTGCTCCTGGCTAGTTCTGATCACTATTGGCTCCGCTCCTGGTCGGGTTTGGCCATGTCGGTCCTGCTCCTGGCCAGTTCTGTTTACTATTGGCTCCACTCCTGGTCAGGTTTGGCCATGTCGGTCCTGCTCCTGGCTAGTTCTGTTCACTATTGGCTCCACTCCTGGTCGGGTTTGGCCATGTCGGTCGGTCCTGCTCCTGGCTAGTTCTGTTCACTATTGGCTCCGCTCCTGGTCGGGTTTAGCCATGTCGGTCCTGTTCCTGGCCAGTTCAGTTCACTATTGGCTCTGCTCCTGGTCGGGTTTGGCCATGTCGGTCCTGCTCCTGGCTAGTTCTGTTCACTATTTGCTCCGCTCCTGGTCGGGCTTGGCCATGTCGGTCCTGCTCCTGGCTAATTCTGTTCACTATTGGCTCCGTTCCTGGTCGGGTTTGGCCATGTCGGTCCTGCTCCTGGCTAGTTCTGTTCACTATTGGCTCTGCTCCTAGTCGGGTTTGGCCATGATGGTCCTGCTCCTGGCTAGTTCTGTTCACTATTGGCTCCACTCCTGGTCGGGTTTGGCCATGTCGGTCCTGCTCCTGGCTAGTTCTGTTCACTATTGGCTCCGTTCCTGGTCGGGTTTGGCCATGTCAGTCCTGCTCCTGGCTAGTTCTGTTCACTATTGGCTCCGCTCCTAGTCGGGTTTGGCCATGACGGTCCTGCTCCTGGCTAGTTCTGTTCACTATTCGCTCCGCTCCTGGTCGGGTTTGGCCATGTTGGTCCTGCTCCTGGCTAGTTCTATTCACTATTGACTCCGCTCCTGGTTGGGTTTGGCCATGTCGGTCCTGCTCCTAGCCAGTTCTGTTCACTATTGGCTCTGCTCCTGGTCGGGTTTGGCCATGTCGGTCCTGCTCCTAGCCAGTTCTGTTCACTATTGGCTCTGCTCCTGGTCGGGTTTGGCCATGTCGGTCCTGCTCCTAGCCAGTTCTGTTCACTATTGGCTCTGCTCCTGGTCGGGTTTGGCCATGTCGGTCCTGCTCCTAGCCAGTTCTGTTCACTATTGGCTCTGCTCCTAGTCGGGTTTGGCCATGTCGGTCCTGCTCCTAGCCAGTTCTGTTCACTATTGGCTCTGCTCCTGGTCGGGTTTGGGCATGTCGGTCCTGCTCCTGGCTAGTTCTGTTCACTATTGGCTCTGCTCCTGGTCGGGTTTGGCCATGTCGGTCCTGCTCCCGGCTAGTTCTGTTCACTATTGGCTCTGCTCCTGGTCGGGTTTGGCCATGTCGGTCCTGCTCCCGGCTAGTTCTGTTCACTATTCGCTCTGCTCCTGGTCGGGTTTGGCCAAGTCGGTCCTGCTCCTGGCTAGTTCTGTTCACTATTGGCTCCGCTCCTGGTCGGGTTTGGCCATGTTGGTCCTGCTCCTGGCCAGTTCTATTCACTATTGACTCCGCTCCTGGTTGGGTTTGGCCATGTTGGTCCTGCTCCTGGCCAGTTCTGTTCACTATTGACTTAGCTCCCGGTTGGGTTTGGCCATGTCCGTCCTGCTCCTGGCCAGTTCTGTTCACTATTGACTCCGCTCCTGGTCGGGTTTGGCCATGTCGGTCCTGCTCCTGGTCGGGTTTGGCCATGTCGGTCCTGTTCCTGGCTAGTTCTGTTCACTATTGGCTCTGCTCCTAGTCGGGTTTGGCCATGATGGTCCTGCTCCTGGCTAGTTCTGTTCACTATTGGCTCCGCTCCTGGTCGGGTTTGGCCATGTCGGTCCTGCTCCTGGCTAGTTCTGTTCACTATTGGCTCCGTTCCTGGTCGGGTTTGGCCATGTCAGTCCTGTTCCTGGCTAGTTCTGTTCACTATTCGCTCTGCTCCTAGTCGGGTTTGGCCATGACGGTCCTGCTCCTGGCTAGTTCTGTTCACTATTCGCTCCGCTCCTGGTCGGGTTTGGCCATGTTGGTCCTGCTCCTGGCTAGTTCTATTCACTATTGACTCTGCTCCTGGTTGGGTTTGGCCATGTCGGTCCTGCTCCTGGCTAGTTCTATTCACTATTGACTCCGCTCCTGGTTGGGTTTGGCCATGTTGGTCCTGCTCCTGGCCAGTTCTGTTCACTATTGACTTCGCTCCCGGTTGGGTTTGGCCATGTCCGTCCTGCTCCTGGCCAGTTCTGTTCACTATTGACTCCGCTCCTGGTTGGGTTTGGCCATGTCGGTCCTGCTCCTGGTCGGGTTTGGCCATGTCGGTCCTGTTCCTGGCTAGTTCTGTTCACTATTGGCTCTGCTCCTAGTCGGGTTTGGCCATGATGGTCCTGCTCCTGGCTAGTTCTGTTCACTATTGGCTCCGCTCCTGGTCGGGTTTGGCCATGTCGGTCCTGCTCCTGGCTAGTTCTGTTCACTATTGGCTCCACTCCTGGTCGGGTTTGGCCATGTCGGTCCTGCTCCTGGCTAGTTCTGTTCACTATTGGCTCCGTTCCTGGTCGGGTTTGGCCATGTCAGTCCTGTTCCTGGCTAGTTCTGTTCACTATTCGCTCTGCTCCTAGTCGGGTTTGGCCATGACGGTCCTGCTCCTGGCTAGTTCTGTTCACTATTCGCTCCGCTCCTGGTCGGGTTTGGCCATGTTGGTCCTGCTCCTGGCAAGTTCTATTCACTATTGACTCCGCTCCTGGTTGGGTTTGGCCATGTCGGTCCTGCTCCTGGCTAGTTCTATTCACTATTGGCTCCGCTCCTGGTTGGGTCTGGCCATGTCGGTCCTGCTCCTAGCCAGTTCTGTTCACTATTGGCTCCGCTCCTGGTTGGGTTTGGCCATGTCGGTCCTGCTCCTAGCCAGTTCTGTTCACTATTGGCTCTGCTCCTGGTCGGGTTTGGGCATGTCGGTCCTGTTCCTGGCTAGTTCTGTTCACTATTGGCTCTGCTCCTGGTCGGGTTTGGCCATGTCGGTCCTGCTCCCGGCTAGTTCTGTTCACTATTGGCTCTGCTCCTGGTCGGGTTTGGCCATGTCGGTCATGCTCCTGGCTAGTTCTGTTCACTATTCGCTCTGCTCCTGGTTGGGTTTGGCCATGTCGGTCCTGCTCCTGGCTAGTTCTGTTCACTATTGGCTCCGCTCCTGGTCGGGTTTGGCCATGTTGGTCCTGCTCCTGGCCAGTTCTATTCACTATTGACTCCGCTCCTGGTTGGGTTTGGCCATGTCCGTCCTGCTCCTGGCCAGTTCTGTTCACTATTGACTCCGCTCCTGGTCGGGTTTGGCCATGTCGGTCCTGCTCCTGGTCGGGTTTGGCCATGTCGGTCCTGCTCCACGCCAGTTCTTTTCACTATTGGCTCTGCTCCTGGTCGGGTTTGGCCATGTCGGTCCTGCTCCTGGCTAGTTCTGTTCACTATTGGCTCCGTTCCTGGTCAGGTTTGGCCATGTCGGTCCTGTTCCTGGCTAGTTCTGTTCACTATTGGCTCTGCTCCTAGTCGGGTTTGGCCATGATGGTCCTGCCCCTGGCTAGTTCTGTTCACTATTGGCTCCGCTCCTGGTCGGGTTTGGCCATGTCGGTCCTGCTCCTGGCTAGTTCTGTTCACTATTGGCTCCGTTCCTGGTCGGGTTTGGCCATGTCGGTCCTGTTCCTGGCTAGTTCTGTTCACTATTGGCTCCGTTCCTGGTCGGGTTTGGCCATGTCGGTCCTGTTCCTGGCTAGTTCTGTTCACTATTGGCTCCGTTCCAGGTCGGGTTTGGCCATGTCGGTCCTGTTCTTGGCTAGTTCTGTTCACTATTGGCTCCGCTCCTGGTCGGGTTTGGCCATGTCGGTCCTGCTCCTGGCTAGTTCTGTTCACTATTCGCTCTGCTCCTAGTCGGGTTTGGCCGTGACGGTCCTGCTCCTGGCTAGTTCTGTTCACTATTGGCTCCGCTCCTGGTCGGGTTTGGCCATGTTGGTCCTGCTCCTGGCTAGTTCTATTCACTATTGACTCCGCTCCTGGTTGGGTTTGGCCATGTCGGTCCTGCTCCTGGCTAGTTCTGTTCACTATTGGCTCTGCTCCTGGTCGGGTTTGGCCATGTCGGTCCGGTCCTGGCTAGTTCTGTTCACTATTGGCTCTGCTCCTAGTCGGGTTTGGCCATGATGGTCCTGCTCCTGGCTAGTTCTGTTCACTATTGGCTCCGCTCCTGGTCGGGTTTGGCCTTGTCGGTCCTGCTCCTGGCTAGTTCTGTTCACTATTGGCTCCGTTCCTGGTCGGGTATGGCCATGTCGGTCCTGTTCCTGGCTAGTTCTGTTCACTATTGGCTCTGCTCCTGGTCGGGTTTAGCCATGTCGGTCCTGTTCCTGGCTAGTTCTGATCACTATTGGCTCCGCTCCTGGTCGGGTTTGGCCATGTTGGTCCTGCTCCTGGCTAGTTCTATTCACTATTGACTCCGCTCCTGGTCGGGTTTGGCCATGTCGGTCCTGCTCCTGGCTAGTTCTATTCACTATTGGCTCCGCTCCTGTTTGGGTTTGGCCATGTCGGTCCTGCTCCTGGCTAGTTCTGTTCACTATTGGCTCCGCTCCTGGTTTGGTTTGGCCATGTCGGTCGGTCCTGCTCCTGGCCAGTTCTGTTCACTATTGGCTCCGCTCCTGGTCGGGTTTGGCCTTGTCGGTCCTGCTCCTGGCTAGTTCTGTTCACTATTGGCTCCGTTCCTGGTCGGGTATGGCCATGTCAGTCCTGTTCCTGGCTAGTTCTGTTCACTATTGGCTCCGCTCCTGGTCGGGTTTGGCCATGTTGGTCCTGCTCCTGGCTAGTTCTATTCACTATTGACTCCGCTCCTGGTCGGGTTTGGCCATGTCGGTCCTGCTCCTGGCTAGTTCTATTCACTATTGGCTCCGCTCCTGTTTGGGTTTGGCCATGTCGGTTCTGCTCCTGGCTAGTTCTGTTCACTATTGGCTCCGCTCCTGGTTTGGTTTGGCCATGTCGGTCGGTCCTGCTCCTGGCCAGTTCTGTTCACTATTGGCTCCGCTCCTGGTCGGGTTTGGCCATGTCGGTCCTGCTCCTGGCTAGTTCTGTTCACTATTGGCTCTGCTCCTGGTCGGGTTTGGCCATGTCGGTCCTGCTCCCAGCTAGTTCTGTTCACTATTGGCTCCGCTCCTGGTCGGGTTTGGCCATGTCGGTCCTGTTCTTGGCTAGTTCTGTTCACTATTGGCTCCGCTCCTGGTCGGGTTTGGCCATGTCGGTCCTGTTCCTGGCTAGTTCTGTTCACTATTGGCTCCGTTCCTGGTCGGGTTTGGCCATGTCGGTCCTGTTCCTGGCTAGTTCTGTTCACTATTGGCTCTGCTCCTAGTCGGGTTTGGCCATGATGGTCCTGCTCCTGGCTAGTTCTGTTCACTATTGGCTCCGCTCCTGGTCGGGTTTGGCCATGATGGTCCTGCTCCTGGCTAGTTCTGTTCACTATTGGCTCCGCTCCTGGTCGGGTTTGGCCATGTCGGTCCTGCTCCTGGCTAGTTCTGTTCACTATTCGCTCTGATCCTAGTCGGGTTTAGCCATGACGGTCCTGCTCCTGGCTAGTTCTGTTCACTATTGGCTCCACTCCTGGTCGGGTTTGGCCATGTTGGTCCTGCTCCTGGCTAGTTCTATTCACTATTGACTCCGCACCTGGTTGGGTTTGTCCATGTCGGTCCTGCTCCTGGCCAGTTCTATTCACTATTGACTCCGCTCCTGGTTTGGTTTGGCCATGTCGGTCGGTCCTGCTCCTGGCCAGTTCTGTTCACTATTGGCTCCGCTCCTGGTCGGGTTTGGCCATGTCGGTCCTGCTCCTGGCTAGTTCTGTTCACTATTGGCTCCGTTCCTGGTCGGGTTTGGCCATGTCGGTCCTGTTCCTGGCTAGTTCTGTTCACTATTCGCTCCGCTCCTGGTCGGGTTTGGCCATGTTGGTCCTGCTCCTGGCTAGTTCTGTTCACTATTGGCTCCGCTCCTGGTCGGGTTTGGCCATGTCGGTCCTGCTCCTGGCTAGTTCTGTTCACTATTGGCTCCGTTCCTGGTCGGTTATGGCCATGTCGGTCCTGTTCCTGGCTAGTTCTGTTCACTATTGGCTCCGCTCCTGGTCGGGTTTGGCCGTGTTGGTCCTGCTCCTGGCTAGTTCTATTCACTATTGACTCCGCTCCTGGTCGGGTTTGGCCATGTCGGTCCTGCTCCTGGCTAGTTCTATTCACTATTGGCTCCGCTCCTGGTTGGGTTTGGCCATGTCGGTCCTGCTCCTGGCTAGTTCTGTTCACTATTGGCTCCGCTCCTGGTTTGTTTTGGCCATGTCGGTCGGTCCTGCTCCAGGCCAGTTCTGTTCACTATTGGCTCCGTTCCTGGTCGGGTTTGGCCATGTCGGTCCTGTTCCTGGCTAGTTCTGTTCACTATTGGCTCCGTTCCTGGTCGGGTTTGGCCATGTCGGTCCTGTTCCTGGCTAGTTCTGTTCACTATTGGCTCTGCTCCTAGTCGGGTTTGGCCATGATGGTCCTGCTCCTGGCTAGTTCTGTTCACTATTGGCTCCGCTCCTGGTCGGGTTTGGCCATATTGGTCCTGCTCCTGGCTAGTTCTATTCACTATTGACTCCGCTCCTGGTCGGGTTTGGCCATGTCGGTCCTGCTCCTGGCTAGTTCTGTTCACTATTGGCTCTGCTCCTGGTCGGGTTTGGCCATGTCGGTCCTGCTCCCAGCTAGTTCTTTTCACTATTGGCTCCGCTCCTGGTCGGGTTTGGCCATGTCGGTCCTGTTCTTGGCTAGTTCTGTTCACTATTGGCTCCGTTCCTGGTCGGGTTTGGCCATGTCGGTCCTGTTCCTGGCTAGTTCTGTTCACTATTGGCTCCGTTCCTGGTCGGGTTTGGCCATGTCGGTCCTGTTCCTGGCTAGTTCTGTTCACTATTGGCTCTGCTCCTAGTCGGGTTTGGCCATGATGGTCCTGCTCCTGGCTAGTTCTGTTCACTATTGGCTGCGCTCCTGGTCGGGTTTGGCCATGATGGTCCTGCTCCTGGCTAGTTCTGTTCACTATTGGCTCCGCTCCTGGTCGGGTTTGGCCATGTCGGTCCTGCTCCTGGCTAGTTCTGTTCACTATTCGCTCTGATCCTAGTCGGGTTTGGCCATGACGGTCCTGCTCCTGGCTAGTTCTGTTCACTATTGGCTCCGCTCCTGGTCGGGTTTGGCCATGTTGGTCCTGCTCCTGGCTAGTTCTATTCACTATTGACTTCGCACCTGGTTGGGTTTGGCCATGTCGGTCCTGCTCCTGGCCAGTTCTATTCACTATTGACTCCGCTCCTGGTTTGGTTTGGCCATGTCGGTCGGTCCTGCTCCTGGCCAGTTCTGTTCACTATTGGCTCCGCTCCTGGTCGGGTTTGGCCATGTCGGTCCTGCTCCTGGCTAGTTCTGTTCACTATTGGCTCTGCTCCTGGTCGGGTTTGGCCATGTCGGTCCTGCTCCCAGCTAGTTCTGTTCACTATTGGCTCCGTTCCTGGTCGGGTTTGGCCATGTCGGTCCTGTTCCTGGCTAGTTCTGTTCACTATTCTCTCTGCTCCTAGTCGGGTTTGGCCATGACGGTCCTGCTCCTGGCTAGTTCTGTTCACTATTGGCTCCGCTCCTGGTCGGGTTTGGCCATGTCGGTCCTGCTCCAGGCCAGTTCTTTTCACTATTGGCTCTGCTCCTGGTCGGGTTTGGCCATGTCGGTCCTGCTCCTGGCTAGTTCTGTTCACTATTGGCTCCGTTCCTGGTCGGGTTTGGCCATGTCGGTCCTGTTCCTGGCTAGTTCTGTTCACTATTGGCTCTGCTCCTAGTCGGGTTTGGCCATGATGGTCCTGCTCCTGGCTAGTTCTGTTCACTATTGGCTCCGCTCCTGGTCGGGTTTGGCCATGTCGGTCCTGCTCCTGGCTAGTTCTGTTCACTATTGGCTCCGTTCCTGGTCGGGTATGGCCATGTCGGTCCTGTTCCTGGCTAGTTCTGTTCACTATTGGCTCCGCTCCTGGTCGGGTTTGGCCATGTTGGTCCTGCTCCTGGCTAGTTTTATTCACTATTGGCTCCGGTCCTGGTTGGGTTTGGCCATGTCGGTCGGTCCTGCTCCTGGCTAGTTCTATTCACTATTGACTCCGCTCCTGGTTGGGTTTGGCCATGTCGGTCCTGCTCCTAGCCAGTTCTGTTCACTATTGGCTCTGCTCCTGGTCGGGTTTGGCCATGTCGGTCCTGCTCCTAGCCAGTTCTGTTCACTATTGGCTCTGCTCCTGGTCGGGTTTGGCCATGTCGGTCCTGCTCCTAGCCAGTTCTGTTCACTATTGGCTCTGCTCCTGGTCGGGTTTGGCCATGTCGGTCCTGCTCCTAGCCAGTTCTGTTCACTATTGGCTCTGCTCCTAGTCGGGTTTGGCCATGTCGGTCCTGCTCCTGGCTAGTTCTGTTCACTATTGGCTCTGCTCCTGGTCGGGTTTGGCCATGTCGGTCCTGCTCCCGGCTAGTTCTGTTCACTATTGGCTCTGCTCCTGGTCGGGTTTGGCCATGTCGGTCCTGCTCCCGGCTAGTTCTGTTCACTATTCGCTCTGCTCCTGGTCGGGTTTGGCCAAGTCGGTCCTGCTCCTGGCTAGTTCTGTTCACTATTGGCTCCGCTCCTGGTCGGGTTTGGCCATGTTGGTCCTGCTCCTGGCCAGTTCTATTCACTATTGACTCCGCTCCTGGTTGGGTTTGGCCATGTTGGTCCTGCTCCTGGCCAGTTCTGTTCACTATTGACTTCGCTCCCGGTTGGGTTTGGCCATGTCCGTCCTGCTCCTGGCCAGTTCTGTTCACTATTGACTCCGCTCCTGGTCGGGTTTGGCCATGTCGGTCCTACTCCTGGTCGGGTTTGGCCATGTCGGTCCTGTTCCTGGCTAGTTCTGTTCACTATTGGCTCTGCTCCTAGTCGGGTTTGGCCATGATGGTCCTGCTCCTGGCTAGTTCTGTTCACTATTGGCTCCGCTCCTGGTCGGGTTTGGCCATGTCGGTCCTGCTCCTGGCTAGTTCTGTTCACTATTGGCTCCACTCCTGGTCGGGTTTGGCCATGTCGGTCCTGCTCCTGGCTAGTTCTGTTCACTATTGGCTCCGTTCCTGGTCGGGTTTGGCCATGTCAGTCCTGTTCCTGGCTAGTTCTGTTCACTATTCGCTCTGCTCCTAGTCGGGTTTGGCCATGACGGTCCTGCTCCTGGCTAGTTCTGTTCACTATTCGCTCCGCTCCTGGTCGGGTTTGGCCATGTTGGTCCTGCTCCTGGCTAGTTCTATTCACTATTGACTCCGCTCCTGGTTGGGTTTGGCCATGTCGGTCCTGCTCCTGGCTAGTTCTATTCACTATTGACTCCGCTCCTGGTTGGGTTTGGCCATGTTGGTCCTGCTCCTGGCCAGTTCTGTTCACTATTGACTTCGCTCCCGGTTGGGTTTGGCCATGTCCGTCCTGCTCCTGGCCAGTTCTGTTCACTATTGACTCCGCTCCTGGTCGGGTTTGGCCATGTCGGTCCTGCTCCTGGTCGGGTTTGGCCATGTCGGTCCTGTTCCTGGCTAGTTCTGTTCACTATTGGCTCTGCTCCTAGTCGGGTTTGGCCATGATGGTCCTGCTCCTGGCTAGTTCTGTTCACTATTGGCTCCGCTCCTGGTCGGGTTTGGCCATGTCGGTCCTGCTCCTGGCTAGTTCTGTTCACTATTGGCTCCACTCCTGGTCGGGTTTGGCCATGTCGGTCCTGCTCCTGGCTAGTTCTGTTCACTATTGGCTCCGTTCCTGGTCGGGTTTGGCCATGTCAGTCCTGTTCCTGGCTAGTTCTGTTCACTATTCGCTCTGCTCCTAGTCGGGTTTGGCCATGACGGTCCTGCTCCTGGCTAGTTCTGTTCACTATTCGCTCCGCTCCTGGTCGGGTTTGACCATGTTGGTCCTGCTCCTGGCAAGTTCTATTCACTATTGACTCCGCTCCTGGTTGGGTTTGGCCATGTCGGTCCTGCTCCTGGCTAGTTCTATTCACTATTGGCTCCGCTCCTGGTTGGGTCTGGCCATGTCGGTCCTGCTCCTAGCCAGTTCTGTTCACTATTGGCTCCGCTCCTGGTTGGGTTTGGCCATGTCGGTCCTGCTCCTAGCCAGTTCTGTTCACTATTGGCTCTGCTCCTGGTCGGGTTTGGGCATGTCGGTCCTGTTCCTGGCTAGTTCTGTTCACTATTGGCTCTGCTCCTGGTCGGGTTTGGCCATGTCGGTCCTGCTCCCGGCTAGTTCTGTTCACTATTGGCTCTGCTCCTGGTCGGGTTTGGCCATGTCGGTCCTGCTCCCGGCTAGTTCTGTTCACTATTCGCTCTGCTCCTGGTTGGGTTTGGCCATGTCGGTCCTGCTCCTGGCTAGTTCTGTTCACTATTGGCTCCGCTCCTGGTCGGGTTTGGCCATGTTGGTCCTGCTCCTGGCCAGTTCTATTCACTATTGACTCCGCTCCTGGTTGGGTTTGGCCATGTCCGTCCTGCTCCTGGCCAGTTCTGTTCACTATTGACTCCGCTCCTGGTCGGGTTTGGCCATGTCGGTCCTGCTCCTGGTCGGGTTTGGCCATGTCGGTCCTGCTCCACGCCAGTTCTTTTCACTATTGGCTCTGCTCCTGGTCGGGTTTGGCCATGTCGGTCCTGCTCCTGGCTAGTTCTGTTCACTATTGGCTCCGTTCCTGGTCAGGTTTGGCCATGTCGGTCCTGTTCCTGGCTAGTTCTGTTCACTATTGGCTCTGCTCCTAGTCGGGTTTGGCCATGATGGTCCTGCTCCTGGCTAGTTCTGTTCACTATTGGCTCCGCTCCTGGTCGGGTTTGGCCATGTCGGTCCTGCTCCTGGCTAGTTCTGTTCACTATTGGCTCCGTTCCTGGTCGGGTTTGGCCATGTCGGTCCTGTTCCTGGCTAGTTCTGTTCACTATTGGCTCCGTTCCAGGTCGGGTTTGGCCATGTCGGTCCTGCTCCTGGCTAGTTCTGTTCACTATTGGCTCCGCTCCTGGTCGGGTTTGGCCATGTCGGTCCTGCTCCTGGCTAGTTCTGTTCACTATTCGCTCTGCTCCTACTCGGGTTTGGCCATGACGGTCCTGCTCCTGGCTAGTTCTGTTCACTATTGGCTCCGCTCCTGGTCGGGTTTGGCCATGTTGGTCCTGCTCCTGGCTAGTTCTATTCACTATTGACTCCGCTCCTGGTTGGGTTTGGCCATGTCGGTCCTGCTCCTGGCTAGTTCTGTTCACTATTGGCTCTGCTCCTGGTCGGGTTTGGCCATGTCGGTCCTGTTCCTGGCTAGTTCTGTTCACTAATGGCTCTGCTCCTAGTCGGGTTTGGCCATGATGGTCCTGCTCCTGGCTAGTTCTGTTCACTATTGGCTCCGCTCCTGGTCGGGTTTGGCCTTGTCGGTCCTGCTCCTGGCTAGTTCTGATCACTATTGGCTCCGTTCCTGGTCGGGTTTGGCCATGTTGGTCCTGCTCCTGGCTAGTTCTATTCACTATTGGCTCCGCTCCTGTTTGGGTTTGGCCATGTCGGTCCTGCTCCTGGCTAGTTCTGTTCACTATTGGCTCCGCTCCTGGTTTAGTTTGGCCATGTCGGTCGGTCCTGCTCCTGGCCAGTTCTGTTCACTATTGGCTCCGCTCCTGGTCGGGTTTGGCCTTGTCGGTCCTGCTCCTGGCTAGTTCTGTTCACTATTGGCTCCGTTCCTGGTCGGGTATGGCCATGTCGGTCCTGTTCCTGGCTAGTTCTGTTCACTATTGGCTCCGCTCCTGGTCGGGTTTGGCCATGTTGGTCCTGCTCCTGGCTAGTTCTATTCACTATTGACTCCGCTCCTGGTCGGGTTTGGCCATGTCGGTCCTGCTCCTGGCTAGTTCTATTCACTATTGGCTCCGCTCCTGTTTGGGTTTGGCCATGTCGGTCCTGCTCCTGGCTAGTTCTGTTCACTATTGGCTCCGCTCCTGGTTTGGTTTGGCCATGTCGGTCGGTCCTGCTCCTGGCCAGTTCTGTTCACTATTGGCTCCGCTCCTGGTCGGGTTTGGCCATGTCGGTCCTGCTCCTGGCTAGTTCTGTTCACTATTGGCTCTGCTCCTGGTCGGGTTTGGCCATGTCGGTCCTGCTCCCAGCTAGTTCTGTTCACTATTGGCTCCGCTCCTGGTCGGGTTTGGCCATGTCGGTCCTGTTCTTGGCTAGTTCTGTTCACTATTGGCTCCGCTCCTGGTCGGGTTTGGCCATGTCGGTCCTGTTCCTGGCTAGTTCTGTTCACTATTGGCTCCGTTCCTGGTCGGGTTTGGCCATGTCGGTCCTGTTCCTGGCTAGTTCTGTTCACTATTGGCTCCGCTCCTGGTCGGGTTTGGCCATGATGGTCCTGCTCCTGGCTAGTTCTGTTCACTATTGGCTCCGCTCCTGGTCGGGTTTGGCCATGTCGGTCCTGCTCCTGGCTAGTTCTGTTCACTATTCGCTCTGATCCTAGTCGGGTTTAGCCATGACGGTCCTGCTCCTGGCTAGTTCTGTTCACTATTGGCTCCACTCCTGGTCGGGTTTGGCCATGTTGGTCCTGCTCCTGGCTAGTTCTATTCACTATTGACTCCGCACCTGGTTGGGTTTGGCCATGTCGGTCCTGCTCCTGGCCAGTTCTATTCACTATTGACTCCGCTCCTGGTTTGGTTTGGCCATGTCGGTCGGTCCTGCTCCTGGCCAGTTCTGTTCACTATTGGCTCCGCTCCTGGTCGGGTTTGGCCATGTCGGTCCTGCTCCTGGCTAGTTCTGTTCACTTTTGGCTCCGTTCCTGGTCGGGTTTGGCCATGTCGGTCCTGTTCCTGGCTAGTTCTGTTCACTATTCGCTCCGCTCCTGGTCGGGTTTGGCCATGTTGGTCCTGCTCCTGGCTAGTTCTGTTCACTATTGGCTCCGCTCCTGGTCGGGTTTGGCCATGTCGGTCCTGCTCCTGGCTAGTTCTGTTCACTATTGGCTCCGTTCCTGGTCGGTTATGGCCATGTCGGTCCTGTTCCTGGCTAGTTCTGTTCACTATTGGCTCCGCTCCTGGTCGGGTTTGGCCGTGTTGGTCCTGCTCCTGGCTAGTTCTATTCACTATTGACTCCGCTCCTGGTCGGGTTTGGCCATGTCGGTCCTGCTCCTGGCTAGTTCTATTCACTATTGGCTCCGCTCCTGGTTGGGTTTGGCCATGTCGGTCCTGCTCCTGGCTAGTTCTGTTCACTATTGGCTCCGCTCCTGGTTTGTTTTGGCCATGTCGGTCGGTCCTGCTCCAGGCCAGTTCTGTTCACTATTGGCTCCGTTCCTGGTCGGGTTTGGCCATGTCGGTCCTGTTCCTGGCTAGTTCTGTTCACTATTGGCTCCGTTCCTGGTCGGGTTTGGCCATGTCGGTCCTGTTCCTGGCTAGTTCTGTTCACTATTGGCTCTGCTCCTAGTCGGGTTTGGCCATGATGGTCCTGCTCCTGGCTAGTTCTGTTCACTATTGGCTCCGCTCCTGGTCGGGTTTGGCCATGTCGGTCCTGCTCCTGGCTAGTTCTGTTCACTATTGGCTCCGTTCCTGGTCGGGTATGGCCATGTCGGTCCTGTTCCTGGCTAGTTCTGTTCACTATTGGCTCCGCTCCTGGTCGGGTTTGGCCATGTTGGTCCTGCTCCTGGCTAGTTCTATTCACTATTGACTCCGCTCCTGGTTGGGTTTGGCCATGTTGGTCCTGCTCCTGGCCAGTTCTGTTCACTATTGACTTCGCTCCCGGTTGGGTTTGGCCATGTCCGTCCTGCTCCTGGCCAGTTCTGTTCACTATTGACTCCGCTCCTGGTTGGGTTTGGCCATGTCGGTCCTGCTCCTAGCCAGTTCTGTTCACTATTGGCTCTGCTCCTGGTCGGGTTTGGCCATGTCGGTCCTGCTCCTAGCCAGTTCTGTTCACTATTGGCTCTGCTCCTGGTCGGGTTTGGCCATGTCGGTCCTGCTCCTAGCCAGTTCTGTTCACTATTGGCTCTGCTCCTGGTCGGGTTTGGCCATGTCGGTCCTGCTCCTAGCCAGTTCTGTTCACTATTGGCTCTGCTCCTAGTCGGGTTTGGCCATGTCGGTCCTGCTCCTAGCCAGTTCTGTTCACTATTGGCTCTGATCCTGGTCGGGTTTGGGCATGTCGGTCCTGCTCCTGGCTAGTTCTGTTCACTATTGGCTCTGCTCCTGGTCGGGTTTGGCCATGTCGGTCCTGCTCCCGGCTAGTTCTGTTCACTATTGGCTCTGCTCCTGGTCGGGTTTGGCCATGTCGGTCCTGCTCCCGGCTAGTTCTGTTCACTATTCGCTCTGCTCCTGGTCGGGTTTGGCCAAGTCGGTCCTGCTCCTGGCTAGTTCTGTTCACTATTGGCTCCGCTCCTGGTCGGGTTTGGCCATGTTGGTCCTGCTCCTGGCCAGTTCTATTCACTATTGACTCCGCTCCTGGTTGGGTTTGGCCATGTTGGTCCTGCTCCTGGCCAGTTCTGTTCACTATTGACTTCGCTCCCGGTTGGGTTTGGCCATGTCCGTCCTGCTCCTGGCCAGTTCTGTTCACTATTGACTCCGCTCCTGGTCGGGTTTGGCCATGTCGGTCCTGCTCCTGGTCGGGTTTGGCCATGTCGGTCCTGTTCCTGGCTAGTTCTGTTCACTATTGGCTCTGCTCCTAGTCGGGTTTGGCCATGATGGTCCTGCTCCTGGCTAGTTCTGTTCACTATTGGCTCCGCTCCTGGTCGGGTTTGGCCATGTCGGTCCTGCTCCTGGCTAGTTCTGTTCACTATTGGCTCCACTCCTGGTCGGGTTTGGCCATGTCGGTCCTGCTCCTGGCTAGTTCTGTTCACTATTGGCTCCGTTCCTGGTCGGGTTTGGCCATGTCAGTCCTGTTCCTGGCTAGTTCTGTTCACTATTCGCTCTGCTCCTAGTCGGGTTTGGCCATGACGGTCCTGCTCCTGGCTAGTTCTGTTCACTATTCGCTCCGCTCCTGGTCGGGTTTGGCCATGTTGGTCCTGCTCCTGGCAAGTTCTATTCACTATTGACTCCGCTCCTGGTTGGGTTTGGCCATGTCCGTCCTGCTCCTGGCTAGTTCTATTCACTATTGGCTCCGCTCCTGGTTGGGTCTGGCCATGTCGGTCCTGCTCCTAGCCAGTTCTGTTCACTATTGGCTCCGCTCCTGGTTGGGTTTGGCCATGTCGGTCCTGCTCCTAGCCAGTTCTGTTCACTATTGGCTCTGCTCCTGGTCGGGTTTGGGCATGTCGGTCCTGTTCCTGGCTAGTTCTGTTCACTATTGGCTCTGCTCCTGGTCGGGTTTGGCCATGTCGGTCCTGCTCCCGGCTAGTTCTGTTCACTATTGGCTCTGCTCCTGGTCGGGTTTGGCCATGTCGGTCCTGCTCCCGGCTAGTTCTGTTCACTATTCGCTCTGCTCCTGGTTGGGTTTGGCCATGTCGGTCCTGCTCCTGGCTAGTTCTGTTCACTATTGGCTCCGCTCCTGGTCGGGTTTGGCCATGTTGGTCCTGCTCCTGGCCAGTTCTATTCACTATTGACTCCGCTCCTGGTTGGGTTTGGCCATGTCCGTCCTGCTCCTGGCCAGTTCTGTTCACTATTGACTCCGCTCCTGGTCGGGTTTGGCCATGTCGGTCTTGCTCCTGGTCGGGTTTGGCCATGTCGGTCCTGCTCCACGCCAGTTCTTTTCACTATTGGCTCTGCTCCTGGTAGGGTTTGGCCATGTCGGTCCTGCTCCTGGCTAGTTCTGTTCACTATTGGCTCCGTTCCTGGTCAGGTTTGGCCATGTCGGTCCTGTTCCTGGCTAGTTCTGTTCACTATTGGCTCTGCTCCTAGTCGGGTTTGGCCATGATGGTCCTGCTCCTGGCAAGTTCTGTTCACTATTGGCTCCGCTCCTGGTCGGGTTTGGCCATGTCGGTCCTGCTCCTGGCTAGTTCTGTTCACTATTGGCTCCGTTCCTGGTCGGGTTTGGCCATGTCGGTCCTGTTCCTGGCTAGTTCTGTTCACTATTGGCTCCGTTCCAGGTCGGGTTTGGCCATGTCGGTCCTGTTCTTGGCTAGTTCTGTTCACTATTGGCTCCGCTCCTGGTCGGGTTTGGCCATGTCGGTCCTGCTCCTGGCTAGTTCTGTTCACTATTCGCTCTGCTCCTAGTCGGGTTTGGCCATGACGGTCCTGCTCCTGGCTAGTTCTGTTCACTATTGGCTCCGCTCCTGGTCGGGTTTGGCCATGTTGGTCCTGCTCCTGGCTAGTTCTATTCACTATTGACTCCGCTCCTGGTTGGGTTTGGCCATGTCGGTCCTGCTCCTGGCTAGTTCTGTTCACTATTGGCTCTGCTCCTGGTCGGGTTTGGCCATGTCGGTCCTGTTCCTGGCTAGTTCTGTTCACTATTGGCTCTGCTCCTAGTCGGGTTTGGCCATGATGGTCCTGCTCCTGGCTAGTTCTGTTCACTATTGGCTCCGCTCCTGGTCGGGTTTGGCCTTGTCGGTCCTGCTCCTGGCTAGTTCTGTTCACTATTGGCTCCGTTCCTGGTCGGGTATGGCCATGTCGGTCCTGTTCCTGGCTAGTTCTGTTCACTATTGGCTCTGCTCCTGGTCGGGTTTAGCCATGTCGGTCCTGTTCCTGGCTAGTTCTGATCACTATTGGCTCCGCTCCTGGTCGGGTTTGGCCATGTTGGTCCTGCTCCTGGCTAGTTCTATTCACTATTGACTCCGCTCCTGGTCGGGTTTGGCCATGTCGGTCCTGCTCCTGGCTAGTTCTATTCACTATTGGCTCCGCTCCTGTTTGGGTTTGGCCATGTCGGTCCTGCTCCTGGCTAGTTCTGTTCACTATTGGCTCCGCTCCTGGTTTGGTTTGGCCATGTCGGTCGGTCCTGCTCCTGGCCAGTTCTGTTCACTATTGGCTCCGCTCCTGGTCGGGTTTGGCCTTGTCGGTCCTGCTCCTGGCTAGTTCTGTTCACTATTGGCTCCGTTCCTGGTCGGGTATGGCCATGTCGGTCCTGTTCCTGGCTAGTTCTGTTCACTATTGGCTCCGCTCCTGGTCGGGTTTGGCCATGTTGGTCCTGCTCCTGGCTAGTTCTATTCACTATTGACTCCGCTCCTGGTCGGGTTTGGCCATGTCGGTCCTGCTCCTGGCTAGTTCTATTCACTATTGGCTCCGCTCCTGTTTGGGTTTGGCCATGTCGGTCCTGCTCCTGGCTAGTTCTGTTCACTATTGGCTCCGCTCCTGGTTTGGTTTGGCCATGTCGGTCGGTCCTGCTCCTGGCCAGTTCTGTTCACTATTGGCTCCGCTCCTGGTCGGGTTTGGCCATGTCGGTCCTGCTCCTGGCTAGTTCTGTTCACTATTGGCTCTGCTCCTGGTCGGGTTTGGCCATGTCGGTCCTGCTCCCAGCTAGTTCTGTTCACTATTGGCTCCGCTCCTGGTCGGGTTTGGCCATGTCGGTCCTGTTCTTGGCTAGTTCTGTTCACTATTGGCTCCGCTCCTGGTCGGGTTTGGCCATGTCGGTCCTGTTCCTGGCCAGTTCTGTTCACTATTGGCTCCGTTCCTGGTCGGGTTTGGCCATGTCGGTCCTGTTCCTGGCTAGTTCTGTTCACTATTGGCTCTGCTCCTAGTCGGGTTTGGCCATGATGGTCCTGCTCCTGGCTAGTTCTGTTCACTATTGGCTCCGCTCCTGGTCGGGTTTGGCCATGATGGTCCTGCTCCTGGCTAGTTCTGTTCACTATTGGCTCCGCTCCTGGTCGGGTTTGGCCATGTCGGTCCTGCTCCTGGCTAGTTCTGTTCACTATTCGCTCTGATCCTAGTCGGGTTTAGCCATGACGGTCCTGCTCCTGGCTAGTTCTGTTCACTATTGGCTCCACTCCTGGTCGGGTTTGGCCATGTTGGTCCTGCTCCTGGCTAGTTCTATTCACTATTGACTCCGCACCTGGTTGGGTTTGGCCATGTCGGTCCTGCTCCTGGCCAGTTCTATTCACTATTGACTCCGCTCCTGGTTTGGTTTGGCCATGTCGGTCGGTCCTGCTCCTGGCCAGTTCTGTTCACTATTGGCTCCGCTCCTGGTCGGGTTTGGCCATGTCGGTCCTGCTCCTGGCTAGTTCTGTTCACTATTGGCTCCGTTCCTGGTCGGGTTTGGCCATGTCGGTCCTGTTCCTGGCTAGTTCTGTTCACTATTCGCTCCGCTCCTGGTCGGGTTTGGCCATGTTGGTCCTGCTCCTGGCTAGTTCTGTTCACTATTGGCTCCGCTCCTGGTCGGGTTTGGCCATGTCGGTCCTGCTCCTGGCTAGTTCTGTTCACTATTGGCTCCGTTCCTGGTCGGTTATGGCCATGTCGGTCCTGTTCCTGGCTAGTTCTGTTCACTATTGGCTCCGCTCCTGGTCGGGTTTGGCCGTGTTGGTCCTGCTCCTGGCTAGTTCTATTCACTATTGACTCCGCTCCTGGTCGGGTTTGGCCATGTCGGTCCTGCTCCTGGCTAGTTCTATTCACTATTGGCTCCGCTCCTGGTTGGGTTTGGCCATGTCGGTCCTGCTCCTGGCTAGTTCTGTTCACTATTGGCTCCGCTCCTGGTTTGTTTTGGCCATGTCGGTCGGTCCTGCTCCAGGCCAGTTCTGTTCACTATTGGCTCCATTCCTGGTCGGTTTGGCCATGTCGGTCCTGTTCCTGGCTAGTTCTGTTCACTATTGGCTCCGTTCCTGGTCGGGTTTGGCCATGTCGGTCCTGTTCCTGGCTAGTTCTGTTCACTATTGGCTCTGCTCCTAGTCGGGTTTGGCCATGATGGTCCTGCTCCTGGCTAGTTCTGTTCACTATTGGCTCCGCTCCTGGTCGGGTTTGGCCATGTCGGTCCTGCTCCTGGCTAGTTCTGTTCACTATTGGCTCCGTTCCTGGTCGGGTATGGCCATGTCGGTCCTGTTCCTGGCTAGTTCTGTTCACTATTGGCTCCGCTCCTGGTCGGGTTTGGCCATGTTGGTCCTGCTCCTGGCTAGTTCTATTCACTATTGACTCCGCTCCTGGTCGGGTTTGGCCATGTCGGTCCTGCTCCTGGCTAGTTCTGTTCACTATTGGCTCTGCTCCTGGTCGGGTTTGGCCATGTCGGTCCTGCTCCCAGCTAGTTCTGTTCACTATTGGCTCCGCTCCTGGTCGGGTTTGGCCATGTCGGTCCTGTTCTTGGCTAGTTCTGTTCACTATTGGCTCCGTTCCTGGTCGGGTTTGGCCATGTCGGTCCTGTTCCTGGCTAGTTCTGTTCACTATTGGCTCCGTTCCTGGTCGGGTTTGGCCATGTCGGTCCTGTTCCTGGCTAGTTCTGTTCACTATTGGCTCTGCTCCTAGTCGGGTTTGGCCATGATGGTCCTGCTCCTGGCTAGTTCTGTTCACTATTGGCTGCGCTCCTGGTCGGGTTTGGCCATGATGGTCCTGCTCCTGGCTAGTTCTGTTCACTATTGGCTCCGCTCCTGGTCGGGTTTGGCCATGTCGGTCCTGCTCCTGGCTAGTTCTGTTCACTATTCGCTCTGATCCTAGTCGGGTTTGGCCATGACGGTCCTGCTCCTGGCTAGTTCTGTTCACTATTGGCTCCGCTCCTGGTCGGGTTTGGCCATGTTGGTCCTGCTCCTGGCTAGTTCTATTCACTATTGACTTCGCAGCTGGTTGGGTTTGGCCATGTCGGTCCTGCTCCTGGCCAGTTCTATTCACTATTGACTCCGCTCCTGGTTTGGTTTGGCCATGTCGGTCGGTCCTGCTCCTGGCCAGTTCTGTTCACTATTGGCTCCGCTCCTGGTCGGGTTTGGCCATGTCGGTCATGCTCCTGGCTAGTTCTGTTCACTATTGGCTCTGCTCCTGGTCGGGTTTGGCCATGACGGTCCTGCTCCTGGCTAGTTCTGTTCACTATTGGCTCCGCTCCTGGTCGGGTTTGGCCATGTTGGTCCTGCTCCTGGCTAGTTCTATTCACTATTGACTTCGCACCTGGTTGGGTTTGGCCATGTCGGTCCTGCTCCTGGCCAGTTCTATTCACTATTGACTCCGCTCCTGGTTTGGTTTGGCCATGTCGGTCGGTCCTGCTCCTGGCCAGTTCTGTTCACTATTGGCTCCGCTCCTGGTCGGGTTTGGCCATGTCGGTCATGCTCCTGGCTAGTTCTGTTCACTATTGGCTCTGCTCCTGGTCGGGTTTGGCCATGTCGGTCCTGCTCCCAGCTAGTTCTGTTCACTATTGGCTCCGTTCCTGGTCGGGTTTGGCCATGTCGGTCCTGTTCCTGGCTAGTTCTGTTCACTATTCGCTCTGCTCCTAGTCGGGTTTGGCCATGACGGTCCTGCTCCTGGCTAGTTCTGTTCACTATTGGCTCCGCTCCTGGTCGGGTTTGGCCATGTCGGTCCTGCTCCAGGCCAGTTCTTTTCACTATTGGCTCTGCTCCTGGTCGGGTTTGGCCATGTCGGTCCTGCTCCTGGCTAGTTCTGTTCACTATTGGCTCCGTTCCTGGTCGGGTTTGGCCATGTCGGTCCTGTTCCTGGCTAGTTCTGTTCACTATTGGCTCTGCTCCTAGTCGGGTTTGGCCATGATGGTCCTGCTCCTGGCTAGTTCTGTTCACTATTGGCTCCGCTCCTGGTCGGGTTTGGCCATGTCGGTCCTGCTCCTGGCTAGTTCTGTTCACTATTGGCTCCGTTCCTGGTCGGGTATGGCCATGTCGGTCCTGTTCCTGGCTAGTTCTGTTCACTATTGGCTCCGCTCCTGGTCGGGTTTGGCCATGTTGGTCCTGCTCCTGGCTAGTTTTATTCACTATTGACTCCGCTCCTGGTCGGGTTTGGCCATGTCGGTCCTGCTCCTGGCTAGTTCTATTCACTATTGGCTCCGCTCCTGGTTGGGTTTGGCCATGTCGGTCCTGCTCCTGGCTAGTTCTGTTCACTATTGGCTCCGCTCCTGGTTTGGTTTGGCCATGTCGGTCGGTCCTGCTCCTGGCCAGTTCTGTTCACTATTGGCTCCGCTCCTGGTCGGGTTTGGCCATGTCGGTCCTGCTCCTGGCTAGTTCTGTTCACTATTGGCTCCGCTCCTGGTCGGGTTTGGCCATGTCGGTCCTGCTCCTGGCTAGTTCTATTCACTATTGGCTCCACTCCTGGTTGGGTTTGGCCATGTCGGTCCTGCTCCTGGCTAGTTCTGTTCACTATTGGCTCCGCTCCTGGTTTGGTTTGGCCATGTCGGTCGGTCCTGCTCCTGGCCAGTTCTGTTCACTATTGGCTCCGCTCCTGGTCGGGTTTGGCCATGTCGGTCCTGCTCCTGGCTAGTTCTGTTCACTATTCGCTCTGCTCCTGGTCGGGTTTGGCCATGACGGTCCTGCTCCTGGCTAGTTCTGTTCACTATTGGCTCCGTTCCTGGTCGGGTTTGGCCATGTCGGTCCTGCTCCAGGCCAGTTCTTTTCACTATTGGCTCTGCTCCTTGTCGGGTTTGGCCATGTCGGTCCTGCTCCTGGCTAGTTCTGTTCACTATTGGCTCCGTTCCTGGTCGGGTTTGGCCATGTCGGTCCTGTTCCTGGCTAGTTCTGTTCACTATTGGCTCTGCTCCTAGTCGGGTTTGGCCATGATGGTCCTGCTCCTGGCTAGTTCTGTTCACTATTGGCTCCGCTCCTGGTCGGGTTTGGCCATGTCGGTCCTGCTCCTGGCTAGTTCTGTTCACTATTGGCTCCGTTCCTGGTCGGGTATGGCCATGTCGGTCCTGTTCCTGGCCAGTTCTGTTCACTATTGGCTCCGTTCCTGGTCGGGTTTGGCCATGTCGGTCCTGTTCCTGGCTAGTTCTGTTCACTATTGGCTCCGCTCCTGGTCGGGTTTGGCCATGTCGGTCCTGCTCCAGGCCAGTTCTTTTCACTATTGGCTCTGCTCCTGGTCGGGTTTGGCCATGTCGGTCCTGCTCCTGGCTAGTTCTGTTCACTATTGGCTCCGTTCCTGGTCGGGTTTGGCCATGTCGGTCCTGTTCCTGGCTAGTTCTGTTCACTATTGGCTCTGCTCCTAGTCGGGTTTGGCCATGATGGTCCTGCTCCTGGCTAGTTCTGTTCACTATTGGCTCCGCTCCTGGTCGGGTTTGGCCATGTCGGTCCTGCTCCTGGCTAGTTCTGTTCACTATTGGCTCCGTTCCTGGTTGGGTATGGCCATGTCGGTCCTGTTCCTGGCTAGTTCTGTTCACTATTGGCTCCGCTCCTGGTCGGGTTTGGCCATGTTGGTCCTGCTCCTGGCTAGTTCTATTCACTATTGACTCCGCTCCTGGTCGGGTTTGGCCATGTCGGTCCTGCTCCTGGCTAGTTCTATTCACTATTGGCTCCGCTCCTGGTTGGGTTTGGCCATGTCGGTCCTGCTCCTGGCTAGTTCTGTTCACTATTGGCTCCGCTCCTGGTTTGGTTTGGCCATGTCGGTCGGTCCTGCTCCTGGCCAGTTCTGTTCACTATTGGCTCTGCTCCTGGTCGGGTTTGGCCATGTCGGTCCTGCTCCCAGCTAGTTCTGTTCACTATTGGCTCCGCTCCTGGTCGGGTTTGGCCATGTCGGTCCTGCTCCTGTCTAGTTCTGTTCACTATTCGCTCTGCTCCTGGTCGGGTTTGGCCATGACGGTCCTGCTCCTGGCTAGTTCTGTTCACTATTGGCTCCGTTCCTGGTCGGGTTTGGCCATGTCGGTCCTGCTCCAGGCCAGTTCTTTTCACTATTGGCTCTGCTCCTTGTCGGGTTTGGCCATGTCGGTCCTGCTCCTGGCTAGTTCTGTTCACTATTGGCTCCGTTCCTGGTCGGGTTTGGCCATGTCGGTCCTGTTCCTGGCTAGTTCTGTTCACTATTGGCTCTGCTCCTAGTCGGGTTTGGCCATGATGGTCCTGCTCCTGGCTAGTTCTGTTCACTATTGGCTCCGCTCCTGGTCGGGTTTGGCCATGTCGGTCCTGCTCCTGGCTAGTTCTGTTCACTATTGGCTCCGTTCCTGGTCGGGTATGGCCATGTCGGTCCTGTTCCTGGCTAGTTCTGTTCACTATTGGCTCCGTTCCTGGTCGGGTTTGGCCATGTCGGTCCTGTTCCTGGCTAGTTCTGTTCACTATTCGCTCTGCTCCTAGTCGGGTTTGGCCATGACGGTCCTGCTCCTGGCTAGTTCTGTTCACTATTGGCTCTGCTCCTGGTCGGGTTTGGCCATGTTGGTCCTGCTCCTGGCTAGTTCTATTCACTATTGACTCCGCTCCTGGTCGGGTTTGGCCATGTCAGTCCTGCTCCTGGCTAGTTCTATTCACTACTGACTCCGCTCCTGGTTGGGTTTGGCCATGTCGGTCCTGCTCCTGGCTAGTTCTGTTCACTATTGGCTCTGCTCCTGGTTTGGTTTGGCCATGTCGGTCGGTCCTGCTCCTGGCCAGTTCTGTTCACTATTGGCTCCGCTCCTGGTCGGGTTTGGCCATGTCGGTCCTGCTCCTGGCTAGTTCTGTTCACTATTGACTCTGCTCCTGGTCGGGTTTGGCCATGTCGGTCCTGCTCCCAGCTAGTTCTGTTCACTATTGGCTCCGTTCCTGGTCGGGTTTGGCCATGTCGGTCCTGTTCCTGGCTAGTTCTGTTCACTATTCGCTCTGCTCCTAGTCGGGTTTGGCCATGACGGTCCTGCTCCTGGCTAGTTCTGTTCACTATTGGCTCTGCTCCTGGTCGGGTTTGGCCATGTCGGTCCTGCTCCAGGCCAGTTCTGTTCACTATTGGCTCCGCTCCTGGTCGGGTTTGGCCATGACGGTCCTGCTCCTGGCTAGTTCTGTTCACTATTGGCTCCGCTCCTGATCGGGTTTGGCCATGTCGGTCCTGCTCCCAGCTAGTTCTGTTCACTATTGGCTCCGTTCCTGGTCGGGTTTGGCCATGCCGGTCCTGTTCCTGGCTAGTTCTGTTCACTATTCGCTCTGCTCCTAGTCGGGTTTGGCCATGACGGTCCTGCTCCTGGCTAGTTCTGTTCACTATTGGCTCCGCTCCTGGTCGGGTTTGGCCATGTCCGTCCTGCTCCAGGCCAGTTCTTTTCACTATTGGCTCCGCTCCTGTCTGGGTTTGCTCTCCGTCGGTTGTCACATTTTATTTGAAGTGATGCTAAAGAATTAGTAAGTGTTGCTGCATTCAGCTGTCCTGTAGACTCTACAGTCATACACCAGGGGGCGCTCAGCTTTCCAGATCTACAAAACGCCGGTTAGTATAAAGCCCATACAAGTTCATAGATTCCCTGTCTCATCCTGCTGTGTATTTCTCATGATGCTGCAGGCTGGAGTCAGGGGGTCAGGGCTGGAATTAGGAGGTCAGGGCTGGAATCAGGGGGTCAGGGCTGGAGTCAGAGTGTCAGGGCAGGAATCAGGGGGTCAGGGAAGGAATCAGGGGGTCAGGGCTGGAGTCAGGGGGTCAGTGCTGGAGTCAGGAGGTCAGGGCTGGAATCAGGGGGTCAGGGCCGGAGTCAGGGCAGGAATCAGGGGGTCAGGGCTGGAGTCAGGGGGTCAGTGCTGGAGTCAGGGCTGGAGTCAGGGGGTCAGTGCTGGAGTCAGGGGGTCAGGGCAGGAATCAGGGGGTCAGGGCTGGAGTCAGGGAGTCAGGGCTAGAATCAGGGTGTCAGGGCTGGAGTCAGGGAGTCAGGGCAGGAATTAGGGGGTCAGCGAAGGAATCAGGGGGTCAGGGCTGGAGTCAGGGAGTCAGGGCTGAAATCAGGGGGTCAAGGTTGGAGTCAGGGGGTCAGGGCTGGAGTCAGGGGTCAGGGCTGGAGTCAGGGGGTCAGTGCTGGAATCAGGGGGTCAGGGCTGGAATCAGGGGGTCAGTACTGGAGTCAGGGGGTCAGTACTGGAGTCAGGGGGTCAGTGCTGGAGCCAGGGAGTCAGGGCTGGAGTCAGAAGTCAGGGGGTCAGGGCTGGAGCAAGGGGGTCAGTACTGGAGCCAGGGGGTCAGGGCTGAAGTCAGGGAGTCAGGGCTGGAGTCAGAAGTCAGGGGGTCAGGGCTGGAATGAGGGGGTCAGGGCTGGAGCCAGGGGGTCAGTGCTGGAGTCAGGGGGTCAGGGCTGGGACCAGGGGGTCAGGGCTGGAGCCAGGGTGTCATGGCTGGAGTCAGGGGGTCAGTGCTGGAGCCAGTGGGTCAGGGCTGGAGTCAGGAGGTCAGGGCTGGAGTCAGGGGGTCAGTGCTGGAGTCAGGGGGTCAGGGCTGGGGCCAGGGGGTCAGGGCTGGAGCCAGGGTGTCATGGCTGGAGTCAGGGGGTCAGTGCTGGAGCCAGTGGGTCAGGGCTGGAGTCAGGAGGTCAGGGCTGGAGCCAGGGGGTCAGGGCTGGAGTCAGGGGGTCAGGGCAGGAATCAGGGGGTCAGGGCTGGAGTCAGGGAGTCAGGGCTGGAATCAGGGGGTCAGGGCTGGAGTCAGGGAGTCAGGGCAGGAATTAGGGGGTCAGGGAAGGATTCAGGGGGTCAGGGCTGGAGTCAGGGAGTCAGGGCTGAAATCAGGGGGTCAGTACTGGAGTCAGGGGGTCAGTGCTGGAGCCAGGGGGTCAGGGCTGGAGTCAGGGGGTCAGGGCTGGAGTCAGGGAGTCAGGGCAGGAATTAGGGGGTCAGGGAAGGATTCAGGGGGTCAGGGCTGGAGTCAGGGAGTCAGGGCTGAAATCAGGGGGTCAGTACTGGAGTCAGGGGGTCAGTGCTGGAGCCAGGGGGTCAGGGCTGGGGCCAGGGGGTCAGTGCTGGAGTCAGGGGGTCAGGGCCGCAGGAAGGTTAGTGGGGCCCCTGCTCATGTAATGGGGCAATCTAACATGGACATTACAGATCTGTGTAGATCTCCTCTCAGTCCTGGTCATGTGATGATCACACATTGGTACGAGCCAGGCACCGCTGCCATCACACACTGCTCTTATTCACTGACAGAAATCAGAGATCTCAGAAACTACAAAGTATTTACATATAAGCTTTACTTATGGGGGCGTCTGGCAGCTGCTTGTCCCGACCTCCCTGTGACATCAGTAGTGCCCTGTTATTTGTTCTTTATACCGGGCAGGATTATTTATATCCAAACACCTACGGTATAATATCACTAGCCTGTGCCCGCGACTCCTTCTGCGGGTTGTTAGCGCCGATGATCCGCCTATATTCAGCAAACTGCTGCCGTCGATGATTTGCCTTCTCTGGCATTTCAGCAGCTCTCAAGCTGTCCTGCTGCTGAACTTGTTCCTCGCGTCGTGCCTGTGATTGTACCGGCATCTCAGCAGCTCGCTGGGACGCCATATAATGAGCGTGCTGTTGGCGTTGATGATCTAAAATTCTAAAACAACGACAGCCATGAAGGAGCCAGAAGTCACAGAGTTCTCCTCAAGTGGAGCTGAGGGGGATCATCAATGCCAACAACACACTCATTATATGGTGTCCCAGCGAGATGCTGAGATGCCGAAACAATCGCAGGCACAGCGTGAGGTATGAGTTCAACAGCGGGCCAACTTGACTGCTGCCGAAATGCCGGAGCAGGCGGATCATCGACGCCAACAATATGCTCATTATATGGCGTCCCAGCGAGCTGCTGAGATGCCGGAACAATCACAGGCACGGTGCGAGGAACAAGTTCAGCAGCAGGACAGCTTAAGAGCTGCCAAGACGCCGGAGCAGGCGAACCATCCACGGCAGCAATTTGCAGAATATAGGCGCATCATCGACGCCAACAACCTGTAGACGAAGTCGCGGGCACAGGCTCGTGTATAATATTAGTAGGACGGACACTGGCAGATCAACTTAGATGCTGCGGCTGAAGATTTAGACTAGTAACCCTGGTGAGGACCAGTCTGTGCTCCAGGGTAACCGGTCCATGCTGTGTACAGCGCTACAGAATATGCTGGTGTTATAATACTAAATGTACACAACTATACCCTGCAGACAACTGACATCACTATAATAAACTACAGTAAAGCCATAAACAATAACCAGTGAAGAGGTCGGAGTGTTTTTGGCCCAGCGGGTGAGAGCGCACACAGGGGCTTGTAGGGCCGAGGACGAGTTTATTAAATCCTAATATACCCCCATCATAGAGCTGCAGTACCTGTTCTGACCACCAGGAGTCAGCAGTGTGTTACTGTATGATTTGTACTGTATTCTGGGCAGGATTATATATACCAGATACAAGAGATGTAATGATGGACGCTTGTCAGTACAGAGAAGAAAGGGTCAAACCAAACTCCCATCGATCTTCTGCTCATCCCCCATCTCCTCTTTACCTCCATATCTTGTGATTATTCCCCTTTATCTCCTCCTCACCCCCTATCTTCTCCCCATCCTCCTATATCTTCCCCTATATCCCCTCTGTATCAGGTATTTTCCCCATTCTCCCTGTATATTGGTTCTGTATTCCCCCCATTCCCTCTGTACTCCCCCTTTCCTTCGTATCCTCAGCACTCTGTATCTTCTCCCTACCATCCTACTTGTTCCTCCAGGACCCCTTTATCTTATTCTAGCCCCCCACTTCTCCCATATTTCTACACCCTACCCCAGCCCCCCCCATTTCTCCCCTTGTCACCCCCTTTACTTTCCCTTACACCCTTCCACCAATCTCCCCTTCCCCTGCCCCCCCTTCCCCTGCCCCCCCTCCCCCACTTCTCCCCTTCCCCTGCCCCCCCTCCCCCAATCTCCCCTTCCCCTGCCCCCCCCTCCCCCAACACTTCTCCCCTTGTCACCCCCTTTACTTTCTCTAACACCCTCCAGCCCTTTCCTCCACTTCTCCCCTTCCCCCCCTCCCCCCACTTCTCCCCTTCCCCTGCCCTCCTCCCCCCACTTTCTCCCCTTCTCCTGCCCCCCTCCCCCCACTTCTCCCCTTCTCCTGCCCCCCCTCCCCCCACTTCTCCCCTTCCCCTGCCCCCCTCCCCCCACTTCTCCCGCCCCCCTCTTCTCCCCTTCCCCTGCCCCCCCTCTTCTCCCCTCTCCCCCTGCCCCCCTCCCCCACTTCTCCCCTCCCCCCCCCACTTCTCCCCTTCCCCTGCCCCCCTCCTCCCCCCACTTCTCCCCTGCCCCCCTCCCCCACTTCCCCTGCCCCCGCCCCCCCCACTTCTCCCCTGCCCCACCCCCTCCCCCACTTCTCCTCTTCCCCTGTCCCCCTCCTCCCCCCACTTCTCCCCTGCCCCCTTCCCCCACTTCCCCTGCCCCCCCTCCCCCACTTCTCCCCTTCCCCTGCCCCCCCTCCCCCCACACTTCTCCCCTTGTCACCCCCCTTTACTTTCTCTAACACCCTCCAGCCCTTTCCTCCATTTCTCCCCTTCCTCCCCCCACTTCTCCCTTTCCCCTGCCCCCCCCCCCACTTCTCCCCTTCTCCTGCCCCCCCTCCCCCCACTTCTCCCCTTCCCCTGCCCCCCTCCCCCCACTTCTCCCCTTCTCCTGCCCCCCCCCACTTCTCCCCTTCCCCCCTCTCCCCCACTTCTCCCCTTCCCCCCACTTCTCCCTTTCCCCTGCCCCCCCCCTCCCCCACTTCTCCCCTTCCCCTGCCCTCCTCCCCCCACTTTCTCCCCTTCTCCTGCCCCCCTCTCCCCCACTTCCCCTGCCCCCCTCCCCCACTTCTCCCCTCCCCCCCACTTCTCCCCTTCCCCTGCCCCCCTCCTCCCCCCACTTCTCCCCTTCCCCAGCCCCCCCACTTCTCCCCTGCCCCCCCTCCCCCACTTCTCCCCTTCCCCCCCTCCCCCACTTTCTCCCCTTCCCCTGCCCCCCTCCCCCCCACTTCTCCCCAGCCCCCCCTCCCCCACTTCTCCCCTTCCCCTGCCCCCCCTCCCCCCACTTCTCCCCTTCCCCCCCTCCCCCACTTCTCCGCTTCCCCTGCCCCCCTCTCCCCCACTTCTCCCCTGCCCCCCCTCCCCCACTTCTCCGCTTCCCCTGCCCCCCTCTCCCCCACTTCTCCCCTGCCCCCCCTCCCCCCTTCCCCCACTTTCTCCCCTTCTCCTTCCCCCCTCCCCCCACTTTCTACCCTTCCCCTGCCCCCCTCCCCCCACTTTCTCCCCTTCCCCTGCCCCCTCCCCCCACTTTCTCCCCTTCTCCTTCCCCCCCCACTTTCTCCCCTTCCCCCCTCCCCCCACTTTCTCCCCTTCCCCTGCCCCCCTCCCCCCACTTCTCCCCTTCTTCTGCCCCCTCCCCCCACTTTCTACCCTTCTCCTCCCCCCCCACTTTCTCCCCTTCCCCTGCCCCCCTCCCCCCACTTTCTCCCCTTCTCCTTCCCCCTCCCCCCACTTTCTCCCCTTCCCCTGCCCCCTCCCCCCCCACTTTCTCCCCTTCTCCTCCCCCCCCACTTTCTCCCCTTCTCCTCCCCTCCCACTTTCTCCCCTTCTCCTCCCCTCCCACTTTCTCCCCTTCTCCTCCCCTCCCACTTTCTCCCCTTCTCCTTCCCCCCTCCCCCCCACTTTCTCCCCTTCCCCTGCCCCCTCCCCCCCCACTTTCTCCCCTTCTCCTCCCCCCCACTTTCTCCCCTTCTCCTCCCCTCCCCCACTTTCTCCCCTTCCCCTGCCCCCCTCCCCCCACTTTCTCCCCTTCTCCCCCCCCCACTTTCTCCCCTGCCCCCCTCCCCCCACTTCTCCCCTTCTTCTGCCCCCCTCCCCCCACTTCTCCCCTTCTTCTGCCCCCCTCCCCCAACTTCTCCCCTTCCCCCCCTCCCCCCACTTTCTCCCCTTCCCCTGCCCCCCTGCCCCCCTCCCCCCCTTCTCCCCTGCCCCCTCTTCCTTCAGCTCCTGAAGTGTTGAGAATTCACAACTTTCCTGCTCAGGTTTTATTAAAAGCAGAATAAAAAAAACCATCACAACAAGAAGCAGCAGCAGCAGCAGCAGCATCCAGGGGGCGGCCCCGTGTGAGAGATCTCCTTTTTGGGAGTCCCCATCCTACATCCTGTGTCCATATATGGGCTTTTACGTCACAGCAGCATCACTGGAGACTCCTGAAATGGAGAGATCCCAGGCAGCGGAAGATCAGGGGCTGCCCCTGCTGCATATATAAGGAGGAGGAGGCAGGAGCATGGACACAAGAGCAGCAGCAGCCTGGCACAGCAGACCCCAGCCTGGCACAGCAGACCCCAGCCTGGCACACAGCAGACCCCAGCCTGGCACACAGCAGACCCCAGCCTGGCACAGCAGACCCCCAGCCTGGCACACAGCAGACCCCAGCCTGGCACACAGCAGACCCCAGCCTGGCACACAGCAGACCCCAGCCTGGCACACAGCAGCACTCATATGCAGTTCAGGATCATGGATCTCTCCTGCCAGGACTCCATCTATCCCAAATACCCAGAGGACTGTGACCTGAAGGAGGAAGGAGAGCAGAGCCTGGGGTCAGCATCAGGGGAGCAGCCTGAACCCCAGCAGAGCCCAGCAGCCCCCCAATACACTGCAGGTAAGAGAAGGCATCCTGTGGAGATATGGGGGGGATCAGGAGAAGGCAGCATTTGTGGGGTGGTCCTAGCATATCCACTGGGGCTTAGATGCTGCAGCCTCCATGTGTGAGCTGAGGTGGGGATGCTATACAAGGATGAGTGCATAAGGGGCAGAAATGGGGGTGTAATGGCAGTGCAATGGTTAATGGATGGGGTGCACTGGCTATAGCATGGGGGTCCAATGGTATAGGATGGGGTGCACTGGCTATAGCATGGGGGGTCCAATGGTATAGGATGGGGGTGCACTGGCTATAGCATTGGGGGAGCACTGGTTATAGCATGGGGGAGCACTGCTATACTTACATGTACATATGGTGACCCCTCCTCTAATCTCACCCTCTTGTCTCCCCCTCAGGTGTCTTTTGCAGTCGTGCAGACGAGGAGGCCCCCGACTACTTCTTCCCCAGTAGTCAGCCCTCCCCACCTCTCCCTCTCAACTACTCGGGGAGTTTCTTCATAGAGTCAGTCCCAGAGCACAGCCATGACCCTGAAGCCTTGTTCAACATCATGTCCGGCATCCTTGGACTGTCGCCTTTCTCTGCCCCCCCTCGTCCTAGCCGGCAGGAGTCGCTGTACTCGCTCCCTGAGGCCATCCAGACCCATATGGACCTTTACTCCGGCTGCCAGCCCAATCTGAACATGTCGTTGCCCCAGCAGCAGGGCTACTCTGGCCAGCTGTACTCTGCCTTCAGCAGCACCGAGGACCTTCACCAGGTGCCCAGCTCACCCAACCTGGGCAGCTCCTGCTCCACCCAATGCTTCTTTGACTCTAAAGTCCTCCCCACCAAGCAGGACATGGACCTGTCCCCCATCTCCCCCACATTGGATTCATTCAGTGCCCAGTGGGACTCGCAGGGACCTCAGACCCTGGGCCAGGCTTCCTACCCTACAGATGGCTTTCTGACCCCTGACAACTCCTCTCCTGTCTTTCATCCCTTGGAATCTAAAGTGGAGTCCATGTTGTCCTCCTGCTGCCAATCCCTGCCTGCTGAGGAGTCTGCCCTGTACAACATGGACTACAACTCCCAGTCTGACCCCTACCCCTCAGGTCAGTCTGACACGTATGACTTCACTGAGACCCAGATTGACCTGAAGCCTCAGCTCTTGCCAGA